>NW_008751805.1:719310-729293 GCF_000715545.1 Opisthorchis viverrini
CCAGTAAACAGCCGGGTGGGCAACTGTCGCCTCCCTGGATGGGTACCCCAGGATTCAACTCACCAGTGGTTAATGACACTGGCAGAAATAACCCAATCGCGCAGTCAGTGGCGTTCATGCATCAAAGCTACTGCGTAGCCACCCAATTTCCGAACAAATCGAAAATGGCTTCGCCTCCAAGATTTCGTTTTATGTTCCAACTTCCCATTTCCCGGTGATCGAAACTGTAGCAGGTGGAAACAATGTATTCATTGCACGCGGTTTATAGCTGATAAATTGAATTGATTGATTGATGGATCGAATTCTGGTTTGTCGAAACTTTCGCTGTGATAACGTCAGAGGAAGACAGAGAAAGGTTTATTTGATTCTAACGAAAATGGTCAGGCTGGTTTTTATCTTTGGACAAGAAATAGGTTGACTGTTTTTAGCAAGTTCAAGTTTTTTGATCCGATCAGCCATCCTCCGCACCGAATGATCGCCAGCATGCACCAGAATGAGACTGATAGGGTAGTTGGTGTGACCATACTACTAACACCACTTTAGTGAGCGATTTTTAAGATGCCGGAAATGACTAAAGGCAATGGAACTGTGGTCCGATTTGGCACCATTCTCCTGGACCGAAACTTCCGGGAATATGGAGGATTGAGCAGCTTGAATTCCCGAGTGATTACTCGGGCCACTTGTCAATAACGGTACACAACGCTTGAATATCCCGCAGATCATGCCCTGCAACTAATAATAACGGACGAGTACATTGTAGAACTGGACACGTTGAATTCGATTACGGTCAGTTTCATTGGGAAACGTCAGAAAAGACCATCCTGGTTCGGCTGGTTTTTATCTTTGGACAAGAAATAGGTTGACTGTTTTTAGCAAGTTCAAGTTTTTTGATCCGATCAGCCATCCTCCGCACCGAATGATCGCCAGCATGCACCAGAATGAGACTGATAGGGTAGTTGGTGTGACCATACTACTAACACCACTTTAGTGAGCGATTTTTAAGATGCCGGAAATGACTAAAGGCAATGAAACTGTGGTCACCAGTTTATCCGAGCGCCTGCCTCTAGCCCTTGCACGATAAAGTGCGACCTGCAAAGTGGCATAGAACTTGCCGGAAGCAATCTCACCCACCCAGTCTGCCCGCCTGCCGTCTACCAGAGGTCCCCAGTTTATCCGAGCATACGCCTCTAGCCCTTGCACGATAAAGTGCGACCTGCAAAGTGGCATAGAACTTGCCGGAAGCAATCTCACCCACACAGTCTGCCCGCCTGCCTGCCTACCAGAGCCGATCTGCCTCCTTACCGTTGTTGGTTTGAATCGCGGCTCAGCCGACTTTTTTGGACCGGTAACCAAGGTACCCTCAGCTGCAGCGTCTACCACCTTATTTCACTTTGGTGAAAGCACACTCGCTGGGGGATTGGGAAGCCTCACTGGATGCTATTTTATGGAATGTTTCATAGAAGAATTTCACGAGCTGCGAAGAACGCATTCACTCGTTTGAAAAGACGGTCACCCTTGCCCCTCAGTTTCCAGTTTGTCGGAGTGAGAGCTGAGCCAGTATTAGGAGCGTCCCCTGCAAGGGAAACTGTAGCGTAAATGAGCGCCGTATTTGGGACCGCCTCTGGACTAATATGGGAGTATTCGTCCGTGCGACACTCCCATTGCAGTAAAACTTTTTCTGAGATTTCACAACCGGTTTTTGAGAATTTAGGTGTAAACTGCAAGGCATTAGAAAATGGTTGTAAAAACAAAACAGTTAGAAATTCTTGGTGATTCAGGTTTGTCTCATCCACTTCCTTCGTTGGGGCTAGCCTCTATCTATCTTCTCTCATCTAGTCCTTGTATATCACACTGTCACCCAAGGACATGAAAGATCTACACTTGTCGTTTACTGCCCAGGGGGTTCTGTGTTGCTATCGTGACACGCAAAATTTCTCGACAGTTGATAAAGCTTCACCATATTTACGGTGCTACCATTAAGTATTTTGTGATATTTTTAGGAAATTCGGCTATTAGCAGGGGAATTACTGTGTCCCGTTTCACCAGCGAGGAGCATCCCGTCAACCCCTATGCAATGGCCGTTTCACCATGGTTGACGTCTTTATTTCACAATGACGATGGGGTGAGGTATTTTGTGATATTTTTAGGAAATTCGGCTGTTAGCAGGGGAAATACCGTGTCCCGTTTTGATCAGCGAGGGGCATCCCGTCAACCCGTACGCAATGGCCGTTACACCATGGTTGACGTCTTTGGTTCACAATGATGATGGGGTGAGATTCGTGATAAAAACACGTGAGCGATTGGTTAAAGACAAGCACTCCATGGACATAAACACACTAAAGAATTTGTCGTAATCTGGTGCACATCCTTGAGTAAAGATACCTAATGGCGTAATAAGAGTATTCATCCGTGACGTCTAGAATAAGAGCAATGACGCTGACCAATAGTAACATGTTTTCAATGAAGAGTGGCTCCCATCGTTACTACCAGAAAGACAGAGCTCCCTCCCACAGGACGTCAACAGGAGTTTGACTATACCGACCGAACGAATCACTATATCAAAGGACCATGTGAAAAAAAACTATGTTGCAATTCAAATCCTAGACGTGACACAATGAATTGGTTTTTTGTCCCTGACTAAAGTCGGTAGCGTTATCTGATTACGATGTAGTCGCTCCCGTAAATTCTGTAACAGTTGTTTATCCTTCTAACAGTCACGTTACTTGGTTTGTATGTACTGAAGCACGAAAACTGGTCGTTGCGATTTTTTCCGACAAAACTGACACGAATTATCTTTTTCATTCTGAAACAACTGCGTTTATAACCGTCGCCAATTACGGGTATCCGCAACTATTGGATTGTTTTGTGGTACACTAAAGTGCTTTCTGCAGATGATCCCAATAAGCCAGTGTCGCTACACCGATGTCCTCTCCATCAGTCGGCACTTGCTGAAGTCGATCTTGCTGTAACTTTGGCGTCTACGAGTACGTCCGATGGAGTGACCAGAGTGATAGAGTTTTATGGAACTAGTTAACCTGTTGGCTGTTTGCGTACCATTCGACAGGGTGCTGTACCATCATTATTCTTTATATCCCCATGAAGATTGGGTTAAACCAGGCGGATAGGCTCAGAAGCACAAGAAATCCACTAAGAAAGGTGGCCTGTTGTACTCAGAGGCTCATATATCGTACTGATCTGTGAGGCTATATAGCTCGCGGCATGAGACAAAAAGAAGCAATCACCGAACTTATGACTGAAATCTCGTCGAATGAGGTTGTAGTGTCTTAGCAACTCAACTCTCGTTATCCAAGTCAGATCTTTTCCATTTCTACGACAAGATGCAGCCATTATTTAAAATTATTTTGTTATAGAAAATCTAGTTTGTTGGACTTCATACGGTTAGCACAAACCAGTGTCGTCCCCTCAAGTCAGGGATATTTCTTCGGGGAAAAACCTGATCTTGCCTTTTTGGAACGTGAAGAAGGAACAACTTTGTTCTCCGATAATCCAAAACCCTACTGTTCAATAAATCACGAAACACGTTGTCTCCTGCGTGTGTTTCTCCGTTACCTCATTGTGGAATTTCAGCTTTTCTGCATGGGTTTGTCATGTAATTTTGGTGCACATGGTAACCAGAAGTAGCGAAACAGAATGGCACTTCGAACGCTTCAAATTGGTATCTCACTCTAGTAGTTTGGCGGTCCCGATTCTCTGTAAAACCGATGTCACACAGCGTCCACTTTCGGTTGATTTTGTTACTTTTTCCCTTTTTTGATCACACGCCTCCGACTCCTCGACTTCACACAGGGTTTGATCGGACGAGCTGAATGACGGGGATTGCAAATATTCATGTTACTCACAAACGGGTAAGTAGTCAGAAGCGATTGCTATTCGCTGAAGGAATTTTATCTTCAGGAATACTGGTCGAGTTGGCGCACTGCTAAAAATGTTGTGGTGCCTTTTAGTGCCTTCGGGTATCCATAAAAGAGTTTCATTTGAAAGCAGCGTAACACTTTTCTCCCCGTCAGTCCTACGTCTCCTGGTATCCGGCACACAAGCCCCATTAAGCTAACGACACATGCATTGACTCTTCGAATGGATAGATAGAGGTGCTCCATGCCAGATCTGTGTTGCATCGAACTTTGATCAGCAGCTCCAGAAGAAGACGGGCATCAACAGCCGCTCTTGCTCAACTGCTGTATTGGGAGCTATGACGCTTCATTGTTGGGGTGGCTGGAAAAGCAATTTTGAATTTTCAACTAAGATTTCGTCTTGTAAATGAAGTCACTATATGCTGGAAAGCCCAGAAGAACCGTGAACGATGAAAATCGCTACATAGCGCCGCTCATTTTTTCAACATATATTGGCTTTACCTGCATGATGAAGTCTTAGTTGGAACTTCCAACATGTACTCGCACCAGTGACAACTTTGAAAAGGGCGTAAAAGCTACAGGAAAAATGAGTAGACAGCGACAAGTCGGTGCATTTCGAAATAGTTTCCAACTAGTAAAATTATAGTCTCCTTGGATAGTACTCATGCTCATTCATTCAGCATCCTCGCAGAAATTGAAAATGTTGCGGGCACACGCTAATCGGAAAGGGAAGAAGTAGATGATGGCCGATTAGTTCATATTATCAACCGCAGGATGTATGTAATTATTTCAAGTTTTGTGACAGAATATAACAAAGTCTGAGGTTTGTGGCCTAACTAGGCGCACTCTAGGTTTTGATCTTACAGGAATCAGATTACCAAATCCCTCACATAATAATTTGCAAATTATGCTGACACTAACGGAATACTCCGCTGAATCTCTCGTATGAAATACTCCTCAAATGAATGTGTTGCACTAAGATCGTCCCATGTTTCCAGCTCAATCCAAAGTAGTGAGTAAATGAGCATACTTCGCAAGTTTTGTAGAATTTGAGTTCAAGTAAAAAATGAGGTTGACAGGAACTCGGGGACTGCGCCTATCTGATGAGTCCCAAGAAAAGCGAACAGCGGCCGTGGGATTTCGAAGCTTTATGTGTAGTGATCCTTCAAGACACTGTACTGTGGGATCTTGAAAATTGTACAAAGTGAAAAATGAGGCGGCCTTTGTGCAACACATTCAGTCGAGTAATACCGTAAGCGAAATAATCATCTTGAGTCACACCCGGAACCATCAAACTAATTTTCAACTGAGTGCCTCTCACAACTTGGGTAAAATATGGTGTCCGAGTGAGCGATAAGGCTCATGGTTGGTAGAAACTCGTGGCTACGACTATTTGATTAACCTCAAGAAAGCGCAAAGCAGTGTGGGAGTCATCAAGAGTGTTCAAAGACAATATATATAGCGGTGTCCATTGTGAAATATGGTTTTGGTCACTTCATTATTGTCACGAACCACTTAATGTCATATGCCTACAACCACATAAATGCACATGCTTCGACCCAGTTAGGAAGTGACATTGCCCGTAAGACATATGCCATTTTTATCGATCAAGCCATTGGCTAGTGAATTCTGTTCACTCTGCTCAGACATGTTGACCAGCCGGAACGTTCATGACAGTCAGTCGAATGGGCCTAAACATCGTCATTGTTTGTGACAAATGTCTGGACACTTCGATCTGTTCAACATCCAGATAGCTATTAATCAATAAGTATTTTTCCGTTCCTGTCTGAGGGCATAACATCCCTGGTTGTACCCACGATCCAAAGTATTGAATGTCTGCGCGTAACACGACAAAATGAAACAAACGTGGCCGAACGGTCAGGTGTTCAAACTACAAGCATGGAGGTAGCGGGTTCGAGACTCCTCAGAGTTTCGTGAGATGCGCACTGCTGATGATTCCCAATAAGGAAGAAACAGCTGTGCAGTGCTTCTCGGCTTTTCAGCACAGATTGGCTTCACTTACAGGACGAAATCTCCGCTAAAATCCCAAATCTCCTCACACTACCAAGAATAGCTAATCTGTTTGAACCGAAGTCACATAGCAAAACAAACTAAGTGGTGAAGAACATAGCCGGGCACCAGACATGCCTGGGAATGTAAGGGGCACGCATAGCCTCTTGATCTTGTATGGAAACTGGGAATCACAACAAAGTAGCCAACGTGAAAATGCACATAAATACAGTAATTCAAACTGTCTGAAGAAATGCGTTTTTTTTCTCTCTAAAGTGGTGATTGTTTCTAGCGGAGATGGACCTCTAGTTTGGGAGGAAATTACAGTTAACTGGTAAAAAATATCCGCCTAGGCACTTATGGTTCCTCAGTTTGGTGACTAAATCAAAGGAAGGCACAAGCACATAGTAATTTCTGTGTGAAAACGCACCACTTAGGAAGGCAAACTGCGCAATTTATTCCGTATTTATTCTTCCCTGTATGGAAGAAGATGCCTCAGCAGCAAGAGTAACGATACCATAAATGAAAGTTTCAGCTTGGATTCATGCGAGTCTCTAAGCGAAACCGAATTGGTATGCAAATGAGCGTATTTTACCGAAGTTCCTTGAATCTGGGTTCAAGTAAAACATAAGGTTGACGGAAACTCGGGGGCTGTGCCTACCTGATGAGATCCAATAGGGGTGAAACCGGTTGTCGGCTGTCGAAGAGTTTTTTGCAATCTTACGAGTCGTCTTCTCAAGAAAACGTAGTGAGATATCTCTGGAACGTGCAGTGAGCTGTGCTCAGCACACCACGTTGGAGAATATCATAAACGAGAGATTCAGCTGGGATTTAGATGACTCGATTGTGTAAGTTGGTATTCTTCGCGGATTTTATACAATTTTGGTTGAATAAGAAACTAGGGTTGACGAAAACTCGGGGACTGTGCCTACCTAATGAGCCCCAAGAAGGAGGAAACCGATCGTACGCTGTCCAGGAGATTTTAGCGATTTTGGGAGTAGTGATTCAAGAGAAATAAAACATTTAATTCCACATAGGGCTTGGTTCTCCTCCAAGATTAGA
Organism: Opisthorchis viverrini; assembly: GCF_000715545.1. NCBI lineage: Eukaryota > Metazoa > Platyhelminthes > Trematoda > Opisthorchiida > Opisthorchiidae > Opisthorchis > Opisthorchis viverrini. The sequence goes on from NW_008751805.1 coordinate 726,255, forward strand.
CACTTCAGTAGAAATGCCGCATGCCATTGCTTCGGATTCATAAGTGGGTCACCACCACATCGTTGGCATAGTACTCTGTCACATTATTAATCTACTGCTCGTTCAACATGACATAGCTGATAATTTAGTCATGGATGTAAGAAAGTGGCATTTTTCAGTACTTCCGCAGTTGACATTCCTATTGAAGGCGATCAGCTGATGATAACTGGAGTTCACAGTAGTTAGATGTGCCCTTCTTTATGACATAGCATTACATCGTGAGTACTTGACGTTTTTAATGGAAGGGCATAACATTGAAGACAGTGACTGATGACCACTGCACAGGTTCACGATTTACGCACCTAAGTTGCAAACATGCAAGAGTTATGAATATCCGGATCGCTTACTTACTTCCATCCAAATCTCACGAAGGATACCGAAATAATGAAGGTCCATCAGACAAGAGCAGGAGGCATGTGATTCAATTATCATTGGTCACTAGTAAAGAAGCCTCTTCATCGGGGAACTTTTGTGAAGGTATCATAAAAATGAGGATACTGCATTAAAGAGAAGTTTGGCAAATAATTTAGTGAATCTAAACCGAAAACATAGGGTATTATGGCACCATTCGAAAGGATGTGGAGACCGCAAATAAGACGGTTTAGCTTATCTGCCTACAGCATTAAGGTACACTGAGCGAGGGTGCCTGCGTCACACATATTACCTTTGTTGCACCTAGTCAAGTTTTTTTTAGAAAACCTGTCAGGTGAAACACTCGGGGTCAACCAGGTGGATAGAACGTGACTCTTTCCGTTGTGTGTGCGGACCTCGTTTGGTCCTTTGAGTGTGTGAATGGGGTGAACGGTAAACAATGATGTGCTATAAATTCTCCGAGTCTATAATTTAATTAAACAGACTTTGGCTGCTATTGTATACACACACACTGTGTAACCCTTTGCCGCAGATGTGGTGTGGACCCAGAACTGTCAAGCTATCAACCAGAGTCACACGAGAGTGAAGTATTGCACTGACCAAACGCAGTTACTGTGTAGGCTAACAGTTGCGCGCCACCAAACCGTAATTGATCGTACGGTCACTGGTCATTCAGCGATTGAAAATTTTCAACTGAGGTTTATTCCTGTCCTGAAACAGCCGAGCTGTTTCATCCTTACTGGGGACCGTAGGCATGGTGCATCTCACGAAGCTCTGGGGAGACTGGATTCACTCTCAACTGAAAATTATGGAAACTCCTCACACTACCATCAGTCAATAAGTTTCCTGAAATCTTTCAACTTTACGGTAACCACACTATTCCGAAAATTTCCACTTATAATAAGAACACAGATGGATTGACGAACATGTTTTCGGCAAGGTCTCTTCAAGTCGTACAATCGCAAAGGTTCAGAGAGCAGTATTTAGCATATTTGAATGAGTATGGTGTAAATGGACAGGAGATCGAGTGAGACGACATTGGCTACCTATCAAAGAACAATTAGTTCAGGTCATCAATAGGATGCCTTGAGCTAGTCAGCGCGGGGGTTGCTGTAGTTGTGTGTTCAGCACAAGGTGCATGTGTGAGGGGAGGTGAGTTGGACCATGGTAAGTACAACACACGAACAAAGCGTTTTTGCCGACAGATGATCGGGTCGCGATGTCGTATGGCGATAGCTTCAGCCATTGCAATTGTGCGCTGCTGTACTGATCTGGGTTGACTATCCGGCACCCTGAATACAACGCGGAAGCTTTGGCTGGTTATCACGCTGTATGCAGCGTCAGCACATGCACCTTGTGCTGAACACACAACTACAGCATCCCCTGCGCTGACTAGCTCAAGGCATCCTATTGGTGACCTGAACTAAATGTTCTTCGATAGGTGACCACAATCTTGACAAAATTATTTGACTCCGGGTTACTTTTAAGAACACCGGTAAGCACCGATCATGGGAAGATCTGTCTTGCTGCTGTTGTTCCCCCCGCTTGTGATCGTGGAGTCTCTTAAACGGATATGGTTGGATTTCTTGGCTTATGAGGGCTTCTTTGATCTGGTATTTGAGAGACATGATTGGAATTTCACCAGAGTCATCGATGCTGTCCGGATAATATTCTACATGTCCGCAGTCTTTCCTCCCAAATTAACTTAACAGCTTGGTTTCTCGCCTTCAAGGCAGGTTGAAAGTTGCCAGTTTACCGTTGGGTCGAGTGTGCTAAACCTTGACAACGTGTTTTCTGTGAAGGCGCATGCATTAGCCCGAGTGTTTCGGGAAAACTGGCGACTTAATTTCAATGGACGCTTGACGGAAAACCCTAAATTAAGGTTTCATATACCGGATGCCTTCATGCACGAGACTGAGCAACCTGGGTTCATCTTTGTTAACATATTAAGTTCAAACTCTTAAAAATCGACTAAAAGGCTCGACTTGTGTTTCAGTGTTCAGAACCCCTTGGCGTCTTGCAGTGTGAACTTTATGTTTGAGTACAGTGAAGGTAATTTCTTCCATTGCTGGCTAATTTTATCTCATGTCATTATTTAACCGTTGGAGGTAATTATCCGCAAACAGTGTGGCATCGTTTTCAACTACAATAAATTTTGAAATGCGTGCAGACACCAAATAGTTGTTAACAGCCAAGTAGACACAAAACCCCGGCACCTGTGTAATGATGAGTTCTTTCTAAATATTTTGTCAAAGGCTTTGTTTACTCACATCTTCTGCAGACTTTCACAGAAAAATCTTGCGGCTCTGAAAAATTCGTTCTTACAAGTGCCTGATGATTCTATAAGAGGAAGAAGTAGTCAGCATGATCGAACGCCTCCGACAACACTAATTAGACTACACTGAGGCTCCTAATGGCATTCCCACTCTTGCTCAATCGTTGCTAGCTGCCGATGGGTCGCTAACAAAACTGTTATTGTGGAGTTAGCATTTCATATTATACGGTATGATGGCCTCAGTGATTTCGAGTCTCACTGACGGAACAATGACCCGATTATTTAATTATATTACACTATATATTATATTATATTATATATTATATTACATTATATCATAATATGTTATATTA
>NW_008751805.1:729396-743887 GCF_000715545.1 Opisthorchis viverrini
TATTATATTATATCGTGCCGTTATATCCGACTATCATACAACATATTACCTGATTTGCAGCGTTTTTTTCTACTTCTTTATTAGGCTAGAAGCTATTTATTTTCAACCGTCTTTCTATATACGCGATTCCTCGTCCTCGGTAAGTCTCAGTTTTGTAAACAAAGTCCGATGGCATTTATTTGTTTCACTGTGTGAGCAGGACGCGCACCCAGTTGTAGCCAATTTTGGTCCTAGCGTTTAATCAACCGGATGTATATGTGAATATTGTTTTGCTCGGTATGTCCTTCCAGTCCCGCTTAGGCAGGGTGAATAGTCACGTGGCATCCATTGAATCGTATTTTCATATCTGGGGGGACCACTAGATGGGCCACGTGATTTGACTGGCATTGAGCATAAGTGTATCATGTGAGTTGTCGTAGGCAACTCAGGGGCGTAGAATCGATTAGGCCATTGTGTACTCATTCCTGGAAATCTTCGAAAGCATGCACCAAGGCCTCAGATGAGGCTAAATAAAGGCCATCCTTATCGCCAAACATCTGCGAAAAAATATTGTATGTGTTTCTGGAGCTTTTTGTATTTCCTGCAAACGTTCAATTTTGTACTTACGTAACTTTACGGTGCCCTACTGGAGAATGACGAGTCAGCTCTGAGAACATCACAAATCGCTACTTCTCATGAAGGATGAGTGGCAGCAAAACCCAAGCACAGCATCATTTAGTTTATTGACTTCGCATATAACCTAAATTTGATCCCACCGAGAAATGTGAATTTGACCCTCACTTAACTTTTGAAATTTGAGCGCGGGGAAATTTTACTTAAGGAAAGGCACACAGAGTGGCATTGCTTCATTATTCTGACTTCTCATTTGTGATTCCTGATTATTTCAAAAGCCAAGACATCATAAAAATAAAGAATGAGCTGGCGACAACCAGGCTCAAGGGTTTTCCCTTCATTTGATTCAACTCATACGAAGTTTGCAACAATATTCGGAAGTAATCCAGCCACATACCCCACGCTCCTAGAAAATCCTATAGGTTTTGGCCAGTTTAACTTCACTGACCTCTGCCCATTGAAAGCATCTTCACTGGCTAGTCCACTGTCCTCATTCGGGTGTTTAACCTATGCATGCGAGTTGTACGTAAATTTAGAACAAATGAATATTCATAGTGCACTACTCATAAGGTTGCTGAAAATTCTTTGACAGCCCACGACCGGTTTCGCCGTTCTTGGGGCTCATCAGGTAGGTGCAGTTCCGTCAACCTTATGTTCTACTTGTAACTAAATTGCGCGAAATTATCGAAATATACTCATTTGCAAACAAATTCGTTCTTCCGAGAGACTCACCTGGAAGCTAGCTGAATCTCTCGTTTATGATGTTCCTAAGCAATTTGGTGCAATTTGGTTTCAAGCAGAACCTAAGGTTTACGGAAACTCGCTAATTGAACGACACGGAGAGACAATCTAGAGAGTCCAAGCCTGAAAACGTTTTCATCAGGACTGATTGGCCTGCCTAGCCAGAGGTCACTTGATCAAATTATGAAAGTTACAGCGTGCCTTTTCTGGGTACACAGACGGAGATTGCGTGAGATAGGAACCCATACATTTGCCTGATCTTCATAGGTGGTCATTGTGGTAAGCTTGCTAAAATTTATACTTTTCGGACCAGATGTAGGGCGGAAGACAGAACAAAAAATACACCGCTTTCTGGAAGCAGCTGTGCCAAGCAGGCATAGTCAGACCGGAAAAACTGAGCAGGTCGGAGCAAAACTAGTCTGGCTGGTGAAGTAGGGAAATTCTGATGGCCAGTGTCACACTATAGGAGGCAGGTGCGAGGTTGACTTGGATTCGCCGTCGCCCTGACTGACTTACCAGCGAAAAATTAAGAACTGGATGTGGAATAGAGATAAAAACTTGGAGGATTACATCGGGCGTCGAACGTGGCGGCAGTCCTGAACTTTCCAGATACCTTCAATGGTCATCCTCAACATAGGTACCAGCGACAGGTAAATCGATGCAAAACGGACCCAACGTGGCACAGACTGTGTCAAACACGTGAAAAACGGATGTTGAATTCTGAACCAAGCCGATAGGAACCCCTACATTGTCTGGAAAGAAACATTAGCTCTGGTTTTCCTCAATCAATGTATAATTTATCTTTAAGGGTAACGTATTATCTTGCGAGCGGACCATGAAACCAAGGCTTAGTTACAGAGCATCAAGGATCCAGAAATGTATATGAAGAATTTTAGTGAGAATCACTCCAGGAATGCGACTTCCCATACTTTCGATGCTCCGACAAGCTAACCTAGTCCAGTGCACAACTGTAGTTGCTCTCTAACTCCACCGCTCCATTTGTTGAAACAATGAGCACATAGCTCACAGCTTCAAGACGTTGACATGTGGGTTCGAGCGATGGACTCTAAAACAGGACCAATATAATGTGGAATCTTGTCAGGAGAAAGATGTGTGGGTGAGGAAATGGTCGACAAAGGCCACGAGACTCCCTCGTTTGTCTTAATCAAGAGACCAATTAAAAATCGATAGTCGCGTACAGTCCTTCCATTAAGGGTAAAATTTTGTGGCTTTAAATGTTCCTCGTAGGGGGCTTGCGCGAATTGGATAAATAGGAACTAAATAAACATGAATCTGGTGGTTTCGTCCACATCATCATGTGACAATACCTCGTAAGCCGTATATTTTTGAAGTTTTAAGCCCCCTACCCACGCGAACAGAGCCCATTTATAGGCACTGGAAAAGATGCCGTTTTTGAGGGGTTGAATGTAAGATGCTTCAAACAGCCAATGACTAGAGTGGAGGCTAGAATGTGCCCACGACCCCTGGAAGCGGCCAAAATCTGATGGCTTATTCAATCAACCCTGCGTTCCTGGACCGAGTTTTCTTTACGCGTATTACAAAGTGATATAGATGTACACCTATTTTGGATTAGATAAGTTTCACCCCTGATGAAAAAAGTGTTTGTTTGAGGTCCTGGGAAATTACGCTAGGGTTAACAACTCGCTTTGTAAGGTTAGCATGGTTTGTGCTATATGCAACCACTTTCACAAAGAAGCCAATCACGTAGTACGAAAGCACCTGGTGTGAATTATGAGGCAAGAACGAAATAACTCAATGTTCGATGGAAACTGAACTTCAGTAGTGTACCAGCGGGCACACCTGGACTGAACCGCGTGAGATAAGTGAGTCTGTCATCGAAATCTGGCAATAAATCAAGCGTGGAACCCTCGGTGCTAGTATAAATCAACATTTCCATCCATATACCAGTTTTTTTAGCATTTTACGCATAACTAAGTTTGTAATCCTAACTATGTGGTTTGAGCAGTACCTGGTGAGTAAAGGTGACGTAGATCCTCGCCCCCATGTGCAATATAAGTACACCCTTGAGGCATAATTCACTGACCTGTGGAAGAAAATAGGTACTCTTTCAACAGCTATCTCCGTGTAATCAATCCTAAGTATTCTCAATTTAAAAAGGAAGCCTGGGGAAGAAGGTCACCTACAGGATCAGCTGCATGTTGCAGCAATCAACCAACCAATCCGCGGACTTCTCACCCATGTAATAATAGATGCTCCAGCGTGTATGCTGTGTACCTGCCTCTCTTTGAGAATGGCAAGTTGGATAGACACTGACTGCCAATCATGGGATATGGAATGCATACTAACTCGGGTGTCCCCGACATCCCTCACCTAACAATATGCGGGGTAAGACCGTGGACTTGGGAAAAAGTATTCTCGAGACATCTGTTCCATTCTTGGGTTTATTTGTAGACAATTTCAGCAGTGTTGCTTCTCTTCAAGTTGGCAGATTTATCTGACATCTGCAGCATCCGAGTGCTGCATTTGTGAAGGTTCGTTCCCACGGCTGCAATCCTACCTGGTAAGCCTTTCCGGTCCCAAAATTTAGCTCCAGTAGCAGAAAACCTACAAGTAAAATTCAACAATTTGATACCTGCAGAAACATTTTTGAGAAGTAACTAGACCGGTAATATTGATCGCGAAGAAGGTTGAGTCGCCCATCGGATCTCTTAAAAAAACAGGTCGTTGGTGCAAGAATACGAGGTGTTCCGGCACATTCTTTCCACTTTCATCATTTTGGAGAGCAGTATACCAGCAATAGCTACCGGTGTAACGGTGATGCTACTGATGGGGGAGCATGCGAGTAGTATGTTTTCTTGTAAATCCGCTTTGCGTCTCTTGAAAAGTGAGATCTATTACGGAATTTGTGGAGTCGCTTTGTAGAATTTGTTTGGACTTGAGCGGCAGTGAATGAATATCCAGAAAAGTCCAGAAAGATGCGTTCAAGGAGAAGTTTGATATTCAGTTTCGTAAAGATGCATATGAGAGTTTTGCTTCCCTGTCCAATCTCTATAACTGGTCACTTGGCATTTTCTAATAACTAACTTTGCAGCGAAGGCCCTCCTTCCACCAGTACCTACTATTACACAAGACAGTGGTCATCAGATGCAGCATGAGAGGATATATGTGGTACTAATGAAGGAAGATGTTGAATGGGGCAGTAGCATTTGTTTCCCTGTCCGGCTGTACGCATCGAATAAGGGGCCGAGAGTGACATCACCACAACAGAGTCGATATCAGATATGATAGAACAAGAGAAATTCCAGGCACCAAGTCTTGGATAGCAAGACATTCAGAATCCTCAACCAAACGGCTGGTATGAAACACTCAATCCCAAGTCACCAAACGTTGATTTGGCATTGTCGGAGCAAAATAACTCTTCAGAGAGGCTTCTTGAACTCTCGACGAGAAGGATCAGGTCGCTCTATCTGCTCTCCATCAAAATACTCAGTGAAAAATTTGCTGTAGAGTGCACATCCTTCATTGTGGCCTAACTCATCATCTTAGCACCAAGTGACGCCAAGTGTCTTCGTAATAGCTTAGAGCCCATGTCGCTTTAGTCCTTTCGGACTATTTTGAACGTCCATCAAGAAAACACCAGTAGTAGCGCCGTTTTGCTATACAGACCCTGTGTGACCTGACTACAGGGGTGAATTCTTAGGTTTTTCTCATGAGTTACATGAAAGATCCTTGATACGTGAGTTTTTTTTGCTGAAATTGGCTACTGCATTCCAAACGTCCAAATACATCTGACCACCCCAACTTTCCCCAAAGCTGTATATAATTGTTTATGTGATGCCGCACTCTCGAAAAAATCGAAAGCACCCAATTTTGATAACCACAGGAGTTATGTTGTGAAGAACTTCCGACAAAAAGTCCAAATGTAATGTCTCTTGTGCAATCATGATCACCACAGAGAAACTGTCTAGCTTTGAGTAACTGTCGATAATTTCGCTACTTGGAAAGTAGTCGTTTCAGTAGTAACTTACGAAGGTGTCCAATCGTGAGGATACGATATTTCTCAAAGAAAATGGTACCAAAATGTTCAAATCATATATACATATATATATATATAATGTAAGCCAAGGAATACTAGTACTTGCGGTCTGACCAGACAACTCTTCTATTAGAAAATATTTGTTGGTCCGTGCATAAAACAGCGACCAGCTCCCCGAAAATAAGTCGTCACTGTCGTTCCGCTTCCTAAAGGTTTTAAATAGAAAAAGTGTCAATTTTTCGGCTTCAGACCTTTTCGGACAACGTCGAATTCATGACAGTGCTTCATCTGGCCACAGGTTCCTTCAGTGCTGGAGCTTGAAGTAGCTGTTGCACTTCGTTGTAACCAAGCTAACAGAAAAGTGCATACAGTGCATCGGTTATAGCCATCGGTTGGCAAACTTTAGCTGCAGCGTCTACGTCCTACAGACTAGTGCAAGACATGTTTAGTACATCTTGGTTAGATTCGGCGTTCTTCGTGGCTCATACGTCCTTAGACTACAGTATGCAACCAGCGAGAATACCCAACCTGGCATTCTTACCCATACACTGTCCACAAAGGGTGGTTATAAGTTATCTGTACACCTGCGCGCAGGTTATGACGAAAGACAAATGCACAGTTGCACCACGTAACACAGCGCCGAACAGTCTGAGTTACGCATCAGCCGTCGTAAATCAAATATCATGAGGAATTCCGATCGAAAGCATGCTAAGAAAGCGGAAATCAAAATAAGAAATCAACAAAGTCTCAAGTCTAGGCCGGTCACCAAGTAGATCAAGCTCTCAAACACTGGAGTAACCCACCGATATAAGGCTGACATGAAGCGACATGAAGTGTGAGGGTCTGTTCGGAAAATGTGACGACACAGAAAAATCCTCCGAACCCCCCCCCCCCCTCCCGGCGTGCTGGGAATTAAGTCCCATACAGAGGAAGTTTAAGGGACAAACGATTGCTTCTGCCCTGCGCCAAAGCCACTGAGAACAGAACACTGTGTAGCAGTTTGAATTCCTGCAACTCAGCTGGACTTCACTTGTGACAGACCCATGTAAATAAAAATGAAAAGTGTGTTCCAAGTGTGGCTGCCAAAATTCGGTGAGAAGAGCATATTATGTTTAGGAAATGGGACATAATCGGTCTGGGCAAAACAAATCCAGTAGGCTAACAACTAATTCCCGTCAGTTCCGCGGGGGAACGAGTATATGCTTCGAATCTGCAAAATCAGTTTGGCGTTAAAGGTGGTTTGAGAACGTCCGGATTCGATCGTCTGATTGTTGGTCGTCGCTTTGGATTCCCAATACGGTGGAATTTCAGTATTGCGGTCGCTTCTGGTGTGCGTACAACCTAAAAAGACGAAGAAAATAGGGGTGACAAATGGAACGGAGTTGTATATTCGTTTTGGAGCTTGGAGAGCTCTTTGATGTTTGGCGTTTGACAACTTGCAAAAGACAGCCTGAGCGCTCGCGAAAAAATCCAAGCATCAGCATCAATAGAGTTTCTCTCTCAAGTCAAATTCACTGGCTGTTAAATTGTGGCCAGCAGACCGAAGGTCCTATTCAAGCTGAAGGTATATTTGTGCTCACCTGATGAGCCATATCAGAGTAAGAATACACCCTTTCTTGATTCAGTGTCCCAGAAACTGACCCTCCTCCCAGAGGTTTCTACTGATTTTAGTAAAGTAATGCACTACTCATAAGGTTGCTGAAAGCCCCTCGACCACAATTATTTTTTCACAGTTTGAAAGCACCTGTGCAAGATGAGCCCGAAGGTCGTCACGTGAGACCAGTTCCCACCCCAAACAGCACCTAATCTTTTTTTAAAAAAATTGGCGAGGTATTTTAATTCTTTTGTTACGGTGGTGTGGATATTTGCCACCACACTGTAACAACACAACACTTTACTTCGCTTTGCTTTACTCGCTTACCTCATTTGCTAAAGGCTTCTGAGGACTTGATTTCACATACTGTGGTTGACCATCTCAGCGAAAGTCGTTATGGGTATTTCTGCCTCAGTTAAATTCATAGACATATAAACCCATACGCTAGCAGTTGAATATGCTATTTTAGCGTTGCCCAATCCAATTTGACCTATAAACTCTATATTTTGGACCAGAACGGATGCTGTCTACAAGATCAGAATTCTCTCTCACTTTTCCTCGTATCATCACATATGGAACCGGTACAACTTAAATAAACCGTTAGTAAGTGACACATTTAACTGAAACTTGGCAAGCGGTTGTCAAGTTAAAATGGATATATACCAAAGTGCTGCCTGGTGTTCGGTTCACTTGACAACTACGTCATCCTCTTTCTACTGCAAGTATTTTAAAAACCAGCGCTAGCCGTGCTTTAAACAGCATACAATCATCCACTGCGCTAGCGGCATGATAGTAATACACTTGTCTGTCAACAGTAGCCGGACCACTGAGCAACTACTCATGGTTCGGGAAACAAGTGGTTTATGTGAATCCGGATCTTCCATTGTGTGGGGGCCCGTGGATCGGATTCGAACCCGAAGGTATAACACCGATGGGCGAGTTCACACAAACTTGTTTCCAGTCTAAGGACGATGGCACTGCGCTGTGCACCAACAGTGGGTACGCTGTGTTTCACTGTAATACCGCACTTCTCCGGATGCCACCTGTTGCTGATAGACAGGCACTATAGGTGCAGTAGGGGCATAGTTTCTGTCTTAGGAATTGAAGTGAATTTACCTCGGCTTACATCAGTAACTTATAGTACGTATACGCATACGTGTACACATATTTGTGATAAACCGCGTTATTAAGCTGTGTCCGATGATACTGTGAGTCACAGATATGGGTGTTTTGAAGACAGATGACCAATAAAGACTGATCACTTTATAGGGGCGAGATGGACCAAGTGGTTGGAGCGCGAATTTACCGACCGGAAGGTCCGTGTTTCGAACCCGACCTCTGTCTCTCGACTTCCCCTGTCTAGGCTTAGACGACCTGACAGTATCCCAGCCCTCGTGTCTCATTCGTGTGGCATGGTAGTTAGGCTCCGAAACGGTGCTACAGCTGAACGATTTTTTTTACGATTTTTTGATCACTATTTACGTTCTGGCTAAGCATGTATATGATACCGACATTTCTCTCTGTCCACGGGTCAGCGTAAAGGTACGACAGGCAAGGCTCGAATGACCTTCAGATGGCTAGCGAGCGCAATGGGTGATAAACACGTAGGTTTCCGGGGATGTGGAACGTGTAGTGTTTAACAACCTTTTTAAGTGGTCGAGTGGGAACACACGGGATCCGCAGGCAGGCTTAATATGGTCGACCAAATTCAGAGAAGAAGTATACCTGTGGACAAATGCGGTGACACCTGGATACCTTGGAACATGAAACTGAAACTGACACGCAGAATAAACAGAAAAGCACATCTGGGGACGGAAGTGAACTAACGAGGAGCAGCTTGAACGACAGGTGCTCTACTGTCTGAGGTACCAAAGACACTTGCTGCTCGCCACATTTATGTGGCCACAGTTCGCCTGACGAACTTTGTCTAATGAACTAACAGTGGATATCTATCAGTATCATTAGTGTGAAGTCACCCAAAATATCTGGTTCGTGAGGCTTCGAAACCGGAACCGTCACGTTTGCATTTCGAAAGTGACTGAAATTAATGATAACAATACATTCAGCCTACTCCTATATAAAGGTATGAATATGGGGCTAAAAATTGAAAGCCTTAATAAATGCAGTTCTCAATTAATTGATTACAAAAGCAACAGGAGGGTTAGAAATAGGCTCTAGTGGCGTGGGCTGTATGCGTAAAGCATGCAGACTATTGTTCTAATCAATTACCTTTTCAAAGAACACAATTTTAAAAAAAACTTTTGATACCCATTTTGATGACAAAGTTCTCTGGATAGCTAATTGTCCCTGGACAACAAAGTGAAAACAGATTCCCAGAACCTACCGCTGTGAGTACACCATCTTTCACTTCCCGAGTTATCACAGTTTCTGAGAATCCATGACGTTGGATCTGACGCAACAGCCTTTCCGATTCGAGTATAAATACGGTCTACAACAAGTACAGACAAAGCGAAAACAGTGTTCGGAATAATGAAAAAGCTCAGTATATATATACTATAATGTTCGGTGCAGAACAATACTGTAGAAAATGCAGCGGTGTTAATGGAGGGTGAAAACTGAGGGTACCAATCAGCTCGCTGAGATAGCCCATGAAGACGTCTTGAAGGTTTGGAACACGGAGCTTAGAAACCATCGGCTGCTTCTATTATCACCCATTCCATAGAACGCCAATGCGCTCTGAATGAAGCCTTGCGCAGGTTTCCTGTATCGATCGAAGCTGCGCACATATGCTTTAATCAATGAAATACATTCAAACACATCTGGTTTTGCGAGTGACTAACCTAGAACCCAGCTGATACTCTTGTTTATGATTTGTCTAAGTAACTGAATAGGCTACACAAGACCGTCTCATGTTTCAGCTGCTACGATATTTGAGATATCGCGATACATGTATAGACGTAATACACCACTCACAGGGTTGCTGAAAACTCTTCGACAGCCCATGACCGGTTTCGCCCTTCTTGGTGCTCATCAGGTAGGTGCAGTTCCCGATTTTCAGTCGACTTTATGATCTACTTGAACCCAAATTGTACCGAACCGCTTAGAAACATAATAAACGAGAGTTTTAGCTAGTTTCCACGTGAGTCTCGCAATTCAGTTTCAAGTAGAACGTAAGGCCGCACTCGAACCAACTTTTAACTTTGGTATGTAGAACTTCAGATAGTGATGTTGAACTAAACAAGGAGCTTTGGGTTGTTCCAGGAGCAAGTTGTCCCAATGATATTGCTCTAAATATGCGCGCTACTTGGTCTTATGTATTTCACTGTGTTTGAAAAAACCTCAATGCTTTCTGAGTCCACTGTCCTAATTCAAACCCATTCTCCATTAAAGCATCCTCCTCTGTAGTATTTTTACTGAGTATGGTAATGTATTTCAGAGGTGCCTGTGGGGTACACAAACTTCATCACTGGTGATCGGAAAAAAGCCCAAAGAGAATGATATTTCAATATAAAAATAAAACGCTACTCAGCAAGACTTACAAGTTCGAAAAACTACGTTTTAAGGCCTACTTTTTCGATTCAGAGCTCAAGTTAGACACGTTCATTGGGTTAGGTTGCATTTGGTCCAACTGAACTCCGTTAAATCGGCTTCCGGTTTATCAATTAGCTCCCGAAAGTTGTGTTAGATACCCAGACTGCACATCATGCGATCGTTTGGCATAACTGGTAAAGTTGCTATGCGTGACAGTCGACATAAACGTCCTAGATGCCACGTTTTCATCCTGTGATAATACAATACTTGCAACAAGTACACGGCGTCAACACAAGGCCTAACTTCCTGTCAAAGTGAAGCCGATAAACAAACTATAAACAATGAAACAGTTGGAATAACTAATTTTTCCCGGTACAATATTGATACTTTGCTAATACACGCTTTCTTACAGTTTGTAAACTCGCCTTCAGCTTAGCAACACAGCAAGGATATATGGCTGAAATGATACACTTTATAAAGAGTATGTACTACACACATAAAACAGTGGACCAAAAGTAACGAAGAAACGGCGGAAAAGGCAAACAATGGTCTAGTCAACCAACACAAGCGTGCTGGTTGCACAGTTCAAACGCTTAACATCAACAGGCAGTCTATGCTTCATTTTTCACCATTTATTTTTCAGACAGCCTGACACATCCAGAAAGGTAGAAAAAGTCTAAAAGGTAGCTACTACATCTTCCCTGTGATGAGACGTTTCTCTATCTTATCTCATATTCCCTGTTACCCTTTCGCATTCGCAACTTGCATTCAGTTTTTATGTTTGTGACCATGCGTTTCAAAAATGAATGATAGTGAAATAGTCAAAGGAAGAAGGCCTTCGCTGCAGAGTTATTTATTAGAAAGTGCCAACTGACCGGTTACAGACTACTGGACAGGGATTCGAAACTCTCATTTGCATCTTATTTACAAAAAACTGGACATCCATCTTCTCCTGAACGCGTTTCCTTGAACTGTCCTGGATCTTCATTAACCCCAATCATTCCTCGCTCAAATCCAAGCAAATCTTACAAAGCGACTCCACAAATTCCGCAAAAGATCTTCCCCTTTCAAAAGACGCAAAGCGAAATTCCAAGAACAACACACACTACTCGCGTGCCTCCCCGTCAGTAGTATCATCGTTACAGTAGTAGTCAAAATCAGCACAATAAGAACTGCGATCAGTTCGAAGCCGTCAGTTATAATTCGATGATATTAAACTTGCTATAGAAGCGACTCGAATTTGGTTTGGACGGGTGATGAAGCACAGTGTCCACTAGTAGGTAAAAATAGCGCTGACAACTACTCGGATGGCCTTCACCTGATGGGGACAAACACCAGGCGAGGGATTGTGCGAATAACAGGACACCAAGCAGCTGCAAACTGTTTATTGGTGGTCTTTCAAAATAGGTAGATTTGCCCCGGATTTTTCCAGTGCCGAGTGACCTAGACCAAAGACGTGGGTGTCCGGAGAACTATGTGTGAAATACCACGTAGCCCGTCGCATTCGCTCGAAATGCTGAATGTATTGGGACAGTTTACTTATTGACCAACATCATCTGACGTTGGTAGCATACGAAAGGAGTTCAGTGGCGCTCACTTATGCATTCCACGTACTGTTCATACACTACTCGCGGGTTACATTTCGACTGCAGACAGGCCAACCGCTTGTATCTCCTTCTTGTATCTCCTTCTTCAACCTATTCTACCTATTCTTGTTCAAGCTCATTAATTTCAGCAAATTTTCCCCGACATGCAAAAGCTCTTGACAAAGCCATCTAAGTGAAGTTCCATGAAATTTACTTCCGAGAGCCTTGGCTTGGCTCTATTAAGCTCACCGCTTTTTGTAGTTAGAACCGCCGTCGTTCAAACTAGAATATTCAAATGAAGTCATCTAGGGCAGTCAACGGTCGGTTTTGTCCAGGTGGTTAATACAACCATGAACTGCCTTTCGTGGCATGCGCAGATTAGCACTCCGTGATGAGTTACATTGTGGACGCGCAAAAATCAATGACCGATTTGAATCAAATGACGAACAGCATATGAAACAGGTTTATCCTGTGGAAGAATCGCCCGTCGAAGTGTATTGCAGCACACCTTGAATGACCAATAAGTCTGAACAATTTCTAGCTTCATCCCTTTGGATTAGGTTTCAAAAAAAACAGAAGTTTACCTCAAATTCCCTATGCCGTTGCGAGAGGAAAGCTGCCGTGGGAGGCGTAGAGCCAGACAAAAAGTGACTCAAATGCAGAAGACTTTCTCAGTTTGCATTTGAGAGTTGGGCGTGTCCATTACTTGCCCCGAGTTCCTTCGCGTTGAAAAAGCATAGGCATGGAAAAGATCCTTTAGCTAGCTAGACTAAATGAGCAGCCCAGATTCAAGTGAGCGTATCGACACACCTCACACAATCAGAAATATTGTCTACGGTCTAAACGCAAGAATTTGTTATTGGCGCGGTTGAAGGAAAAAAGGGGGCAGTTCACAAAGCCGAAACCACAAAGTAGAACGTTTTAAGGTTTGACATGCCTCTACCCTGATGGCTACAAGTCACTTGGTTAAGTCGGATAAAATAAACACGTTTGATCAGGATATTTTCTGAAGTAGTCTCTTTCTATCTTTCACACATTTTGATTCGACCTATTGCATCATAGCTTCCTTCCGGGTGTGTGCTGGAAATGCTGTCCCGCTCATGAGTATACATGCAAAGAGAGGAAAAACATATGAGGCGTGACAACATCTCTGCCTTGGAAGGACTGTAGAGGGTACCCACAGATCTGTGGTCATATTTGCGGCCAAACATCCTGTATAATTGACTAAAACGTATGAAAGCACGTCCTTCGTTAGAATGCCGAAGGAAGTCGCTCAACCAGAAATGTATCGGTCCAGAAAATCAATAGCTTTGTGCAGCCTTTTAACAAACACCGACAAGCTGAAGTCAATCAGAAAATCACTGAAGAACTACTTTGATTGATTCATGAAGGACATTCGGAGGTTGTAGGTTGAACGACATTGGAGAACGTCAAGAGGAACGGATGACCTTGGGAGCTCCCACAGCTTAAGGTTCTTATTTGAGCATATCCAAACCAAACTATGGATCATTTCCCATGAGGCGAATTCAACCGGAGTATATGCAACACATAAGTTGAAGGCTGTTATATGCTACTCAAATAGGTTGGAATAAAACCAAACAGTCCATCCTTTCGTTATCTGACTATCGTTCACTATTAAGATGGTTCAAGCTTAACCAGAAGCCGTTGAAACATCAGGAATAGAGTCTAATTACAAACCTCCCTACAAAGTAATCCCGTCGTGAAGGCTCTTAGCTGAATGCGGAAGATGGCAATGTGAGTATTAAGTTCTGTTGTGTCCTGTTCTGCTATCTCCTTTTTTTTTTTTTTGTAGCTCACGTGTTGGATAGTGCATCTTTCCCACCTAAAAGACTGTGTATTGAAAAAACCCCAGACTGACAGTTGTGGCATGACGGTGGGCAAAACGGATCAAACATTCAACGTAGAATAAAAGTTTGATAAATTCTTAATACAACGGAAGTCTAGATGAAAACTGCTTTTACGTACCCGTACTATTCGCCCGTCTAAAGTGAGCTCCTCCAGTTCCTGTCCAAGAACGAAAGTATGTTCCGTATGTTTTCCATCAATTTCTTCTCCGATGTAAAGTTCATCCTCCACCAAATCGATTGTCAGGTGTGAATGCAAATAATCCAGTTGATCACGCAAGCTCTGGTGTTGTCCTAGATGAGTGTGACGATGGAGCACTGTCCGTCATTCCACTTACCAAACGCAGCAAGCACCATATCCATTCCATCGCTTTCTACACATTGCCACTCACCCAGTAACGCGGCCATGGTTGACTAGGCTTTGGAATAACTGGAGCTGCTTGAAATATACTTAGGCTGTTCCGTCACGTGACTGCTGAGTGAATGGCATTAAGTACGTCCAATCCTGATGTGGAAATGAATAGAATAGCCTTGAGCGAGCGTGAACGAACCCGCCGTGACCTCAGCCTATGATTGATGTTTC
>NW_008751805.1:743943-762581 GCF_000715545.1 Opisthorchis viverrini
TCGTCATATAAAATCTGCGCACAGGACAGCAGGAATGACGGTATTCCAATGCATTCACAGGAGCTAAGTCGGTGGTTTCTGTGTTAACGCTTTCTGAAAAGGGGTACTGAAAGCCTAGAATGCATCGGTGTCGTATTATTACAGCCTGATGACCGGTGATAGCTGGAAATCGTCAACCCATAGAAATGGCAAAAAAACATTTAAGTGTAAACCGAGTTCCTGAATAGGCATGATATCTCATGAGTTGTCTACTTTCTCACTGCTTGCAAAACAAAGCAATATCATTCGGCTATTGTCATAACCTTGTACAACTGCACCTCCTCTATAGACCATTTGAGGGAGCCGACCACATGTGGCCTCCTCTTAAAGTCGACCTCTCATAAACGGAGTCTTCTAGAGAACGAAACTATATCCTGACGTGAACTGAAGGGTAAAAAATGACGTAGAAGCCCTAGACATGAACTACTCTGTTATCGGTGACAACATCCTAGGCGCGTCTTAAACCTCCTCTAAGATGAAGGTTGTTCTCCAGTCGGGAACATGGTATAGGTTGTGCAAACCGATCGTTGTGCTAAACTTGCGGCTTAGCATGACATCAACTTTCATTTTATACATTAAGGACATAAACTGGTGAAGGGAAGAAGGCGTTCGCTGCAGATTTATTTATTGGAAAATGCCAACTGAACAGTTACAAACCAATGGACAGAGAAGCAAAACTCTCATATGTATCTTGCTTACAAAAACTCAATATCCATCTTCTTTTTGAACCCGTCTTCCTGAACTTTCCTGGATATTTATAGACTGTTGCTCAAATCCAAGCAGATGCTACAAAGTGACTCCACAAGTTCCGTAATAGATCTTACTTTTCAACAGACGCAAAACGGATTTACGGGAAAACATACTACTCGCAAGCCTCCTCCAGCAGTAGTATCACCGTTAGACTGATAGTCATTCTCGAGGTCAAGAGTCTCCCATCTTCCTTAGGGGGCGTAGTTTACCTCTGCAACAAGCTGAAAAGACTTTATTCGCCGGTCTATTCCGCCACATTCTTGTATGTTCTTGACCCTGTGCGCCCACATATATTATTAGTTAGTTTGGGCGGCTTTTCAAACATCGTCATACTGATGAATTGTCGTGCACATGTGGTTAGATAATTGTGGGTGAAATTCGCCCAGCATGTTATCACCATTTGACCGCGAGCTCAACATTCCCATCACAGTGATCGGAACTTATCCAACCATTTAGAGGGCAAGTATTCATGTTGTGCCTACCTAAATAAGCTTCTCTGAAACGGTTGGGGCTTGGCGGCATCTCGTCCATCTGCTTCCTCGTTGGGAAATGCTCAGCCAAGTTTATGATCCCTGTAACAATCTGTTGGCTGCTTCAGTTCAGTTCAGTTCTTCAAGTTGGGTGAAAAGTTCCGTGCGCCTGAGTAGGTCCTGGTTACTCTTCAACAGTTGGACATGCATTCATGAAATCAATTAGCATAATGTTGGAAAACGGAAAATCTGGTATGAAGGATTCGCCTGATGGATGTGGCTTAAAAGAATTGGAAGGCGTCTTGTTTCGTTTACCTCAGAATAGTTGCATAACGAAGAAGCAACCTTCTGGCCATCTGGCTGCGATGATCAGGTTGTTTCAGTTTGAGGCTGTTCTAGACAGCACAACCTGAAGTCATTGTGTTCTTAATTGAAATACGGTTCATAGGGTTTAGTGGGAAAAACTGAAAGGATGACATTTCTAGTGATGATTGACAGTCTCATGTTGCAGGAAACTGACCTTCCAAAATTGCACAGAGAAACAATCCAGCTCCGACCAACAGCGTCGTTTCCGACACTCTTAAAGAAATTTTGGAGAAAGTTAAAACATCTCATCAATGATTCACACTACTTAGTCGATAATGCAGGGCATTTCTTTGATAAACTGAAGAAAATACACATTTACAAAAACAAGTGAATGGTTTCATTTGATGTGAACCCACTATTTATAGCGGTGGATCTTGACGTCGCCAAGACAACGGTTGCGGAACTACCGGATAGCCATAGTTTACCTAACGGATCGCTGGAGAAGGAAGGCCTCTGCGAATCGCTCAACACACGCCTGGCTATATATTTTGAATCCAACGGGCAATATTACGAGCAACTGGAAGGAGTACTAGTGGAGTCACCAATTTCAGGATTCATCGCAGTAATCAAAATGCAAAAGTTGGAACGAATCGTCCTGCCTGATGTAGGCCCAAAGACATTGAATAACCACGAGAAAGGCAATTTTCTCATCATCAGAAGGAGTTGACTGCAGTGGATAAACCAAATATTAGGCAACGTTTCCGACGATTCCCAATAGAAAAAACGATGAGAAACTGTCGTTTTTGGATGTCTCGGTTACCAGATTACCAGCTATACTAATACGAACTGAGATTTACGGAAAAGCGATGCAGCAATGAGCTGCCTCAGCAGCCATACAAACGGCTAATATCAAAGCTGCATTAGGACCCTCCCCAGTGCACACAGTGCAGCCCTAATACTAAAGAGCAGGTCCCTCAAATAGATGGATATTTGAGGAACTTCATTTGGATATCGCTTAAAAACAGCATAATCAACCCAACAACACATAGTGAAGGCAAATAAACCACGCTACTGTGCTTTCACAACGAAATGACTGCGAGAGTGTAACGACAGCATAAAAAACGAAGCAACAATCTGTGAACATCTCTCGGGGAAAGCTGGCAAAACCCTAACGAAAAATTAGTTTCAGTGGCAAATAACAATACCATGTACAAGATTCAATGCAAGGATTGTTACAAACACCACATGAGGCGAACGAGAAGGGTGGCTTTAACCAAGCCCCTCGAACACCAACTCGCTGTCAAAGGGTGCGCTTAGTTTTCCCTCGTCTAGGTGTACAAAGTTCGTCAGGGAGATGAGTTCGACTGCAGCAACGTTCACATACTAGCACAGGCAAGATAAAAGGAACAACGTTGATTCGTAGAAGCGTCGTACTCCACCGAAGACGCCATCAACAAACAGTGAAATCGATTCAATCTACCAACTACTGAGGACAAGAAAGCTCCAAGCCTACAAAAGGCCAAACTGCGGTGTGACTCTGATCAATAAATCAACGGAACGAATTAAATAGAGGACAGCATCTGATTAACAAACCGAACGCAGTCATCAGTCACAAAGGGAAGGTGGAGGAGTCTAATACCTATTTGGAACGAGACAATAAAAACGCAGAAAGAAGACTGCCAAAAATAAGTAGAGCTAGAATAACCAATGACTTCGCAGAAAGACTGACCACAACGCATCACATCCGATGAACGGAATAATCAGAAATTTGATGCGACCCACCAAAAGGAAGCCGCCTAACGAGCCAGTGGTTTGTAGGGTAACAGATAACAGCGCAGAACAAATCGTACAAGGACCAATGAAATAACAGCGAGGCTGCTCCCCAACCGCTCAGTCACATCAGGAGCTGTCTCTTGTAAACTGTATAGGCGCATGCAGGTTAGGAGGAAGCGCCCACCCGTCCGCGCGCTAAGGATGTCTCCACAACAGGTGACTATCGTCTGATGGCAAACTACTAAGCTTGGCGGACAGATCATCAGCCAACTGCTCTGCAACCTAGGAGCTGATCGTCTACTGTCGAGGGGACCGTTTGTAGCTGTGGTTGCACAGTCCCTTGTGGGTTTTTTGGCTGAGCTGACCTATTTTTTACAAGCGTTTCATTGTCGCCAAACTATGTCTATATGTAATGGGATGATCTTCAGTGACGAGAACTGGTTAGGTGAAAAAGAATGTCTAGGCCCTTCTAAAGTCCGTCTTTGGGAGCCAATTTGGACTGCAAACAACTGAGTGTCGTACGCATCTACATAATCGACCTTCATGCTGCAGTCAAAGTTTGCAAGTTCCGAAAAGTACTCGACTAAAATTCACTCCATCTTGGTGCAAACTACCTAACTCGGCTCACTGGAAGCGGCAACCATTGGTAAATTCCAGCCGGTCAGCTATTCATACTTACAGATTAAACTGTGTATAAAAATTAGTGGGGTCTCAACCAAAGCTTTTGTCTGCACAGTCTCATCAACGCCTTCCTTGATCCTGTGAAGCAGTGATGTGCAATACGGTCGCGCAGCCCCAAAACCCTTAACCGGAGTCCTCTTCGTCCGTAACTCCCAGCAAAACTGAAAGCAAAGTGAAGATTATGTTAACAGAAACCGACAACCGTCTTTTTGGAGCGATTCACTTGGTGACCTTATAATGTAAGCATACAGACTAAACTGCTTAAAGGGCATACACTTCAAGCCAAACAAAACAGGGCATGTATCTATCCAGCATGCACCATCCCTCCGGCGTCCGAACGCAATGAAGGCAAAAGTCAATGAGCTTAACAGTGTGTGCATGTGCCCCCATTGAATCTGGTTAGGGTTCGAATCTAGATAGGGCGATGTAATTCACCATTATTAAAAATTGTCCAAAATTTAGTTGCGCCCTACAGTTTCTGTGGAACAACAGTTAACTCTGCAGCGTTTCAGTTTTGAAGCCAGGTCGATAATCAACTCTATTGGTTATATTTTCAAACACCTCGAAACAGACAGGCTGGTTTTCAATGAATTGATCATGGGTCAAAGTTGTCCATTGAATCGCGTTCGGCGCATTGTTCTGTCAAAGGTGTCACAACAAAATCTCATTGTTATATCTGCTGATTCGCCAATCTGTTGTATCTGACTACTAACCCGCTCCAGTACCTAGTGCCGGAAAAAAGACTCACAGAAGGGAACACAACACCTATATCCCGAACAAGCGAGTGCGAGAGCATGAGTGCGTGCGAGTGCGGAAATACAACGGTTTCAGGCTATTTATTGGAAGGACAGTCTAACTTGGTCCAATGCTGACACACGCGGTCTGGCTTTGGTACGAGGCATATTGCGGGGGCGTTATCTGACCTTGATCAACGCTGACTCGTGCTGCCTGGGTTTGATACAAGGCTGTGAAGCACTGCATATTGAGGGGCCTTGTCTGTCTGGTCAACATCTAGCTGAGCTGAGAGTCTCAGTAGATTTCGGGCATTCAGTGGTTGCTTTCAGGAATCTGGCCTTCGTGATACTCATATTCCGTAAGAATTTCATAGAGCATTATTTCTGAAAAGCAGTGCGGCGTAATACAAGTCTAAGAATTTTTCGACGGCATAACCTTAGAAAATTTCGTTATACTGTGGTTTTTGAGTCATGCTAGTCCACTGAACACATGAATAATGTACTGAGTATAAACAGCTTTCACATAAGAAGGGATTCCAAACGGTTAGTATGGTGCAAGTTTCATCCAAATCGCAGCAGAGAGACACCTGTCTTGCAAGGGGAATATGTAATGCCACGACAGTTTCTCGAATGCGATGGCATCCTGGTCTACTTCGCTCGCTTTCTCGGAGGGTTTTGTTATCGATTTGCTTGTTATTACTTGTTACTACCAAGAAGACTAACATATACGTCCGTTGAGTGAAGGAATCTCGGGGGTGGGAGCAAAGACAGCAGCGTAGTTTGAAATGACAAATTTTATTTTCCGGGGTAAGTGAGTTAGATATGCTAGAGCAATAAAAAGGCCAGGTTGAATTGATTGAAATTGGATGACCTGGGAACTGAATAAAACAGGGTGAATCTGGACAAGAAGTAGAGGATTTATTGCCGCCAGAAGTTTAAGACAGCAAAAAGTACACCAGACCCGTAGTATTAAAACATGATTAAGTTTTGAAATCAGATTAGTTGTTCCAGCCACAAAACTGCTTCAACTGCCCATTTTGCATAATCTGGTCAGGAAATTTAGTTCCCTGAAGAGACCTCTATCAAGTAGACCTTTTCAGATAGAGCCTTTCTATCGCACAAAAACCTTTTGACCTAAGGAATTAGTGTCTGGCACAAATCAGTAAAGTTCACCAAGGTTCTTTGTAATGTACTACTCATAAGGTTGCTGAAAATCCATCGAGAGCCCACGACCGGTTTCGCCCTTTTGGGGGCTCATCAGGTAGGCGCAGTCCCCGGATTTCCGTCAACCTTATGTTCTACTTGAAACCGAACTGCACGAAATTAGCGAATATACACTCATTTGCAAACTAATTTGGTTTTTCGAGAGACTCACTTGGAACCCAACTGAATCTCTCTTTTGTGATGTTCTCAGGCATTGAGTATATACAAGAGACGGCCTGGTGCAGCACATTCAGTTGACTGAGAAAATCACAAACGAGAGATTCAGCTAGTTTTTAGGTGAGTCTCTAAAAAAACCAAATTAGTTTGCAAATGAGTCTATATTTACCAGGATTCTCTTAATGTGACCCTGCTTTTTAGGGTAAAACACTGATTCCAATTTGAAGTTTGTAAAGTCCGTACAGTATATCATCGAAACTAGGAAATGATGTGAAGTCTGACTGGAATAACTGCAGAAGTCAGCGACTATGTTCAAGAGCACGATTGCCCCGGGAAATTCATCTACAATGCGCGTTTCTTCCCAATGGAGGCTCATCAGATGGGCCTACAAGATCAGTGGTGTGGCTCTTTGGTTAACCATTTTCACCAGTGAATGCAGAGATACTAGACCACTAATCAGATTCCCGCCCATGGGTTCACACGGGCTAAGTAATGACTTAGCCCGTGTAACGAAACTTTTCAGGCAATTTGTCGGCCTAAAGATGACTGGGTGATTCAACAAACCTCTAACAGTCCTTCCGAGGGGTCTGGCAATTACCATACCCACGAGGTATTTCCGGTGACCAATTGAAGCTGCGGTCTATGACATGAAGATGCAACTGGCCCTGAAACGCACAAATGATCACTTGGGGCAAAAGCTCGTAGTGCATTTTTCTGTTGAACCAACCACGCCGTACCTTTGCACTAGTTACCTTCGGGTTTCTCAGGGTGATTGACAAAAGTCAGGAGTTACATCTGAATGCTCTCATTTAATTAAACCTCCTACCAAAGTTGTGTCAAACTCTGTCGTTCTTTCAGTCACTCAACTCCTCAGCGGAAGCGGATAAGATTAGATGACGTTCATCATGGCTTCAAAAAAGAGTGAACATCTAGATCATCTCCATACAGCGTCAACTACTGTGTCTAAGTGTGAAGTCACGTAAATCTGGAAATTTCAAACACCACTCACTTTTTACTTCAGAACCATTGTTTATTTCATGAACTGTCCGTCATGCTATGCGCTATCCGATACACAAATGGATGTATCAAACGCGAAAAATGATACTGCTAATTTTTATTTGCCGCGTTTGTCATGTTTGACCACGTTTCCAATGATGCCTCTCTCCTCTGCGATGAGTGTTTTCTTCAACTTCAAAACCTCTTCACTACTTACACACTTTAAGTAACATGCTTAAAAAAGGGAAAACCACATGGGCACCATTGAATTCGCGTGGGAACTCGTCACGAGGTAGGCTGGCCAACCCCGGGGGCGCTGAAGATAACTTAAAAAAGGGAAAACCACATGGGCACCATTGAATTCGCGTGGGAATTCGTCACGAGGTAGGCTGGCCAACCCCGGGGGCGCGTGAAGATAACCGAACGATGCTGGGGATACGCAAAGAATGGCCACATGATCACATTGTATCTTTAAAGAACTCCTGGACTAAGGGTGCACTGCGATATCCATATCTGGTATAAAGTAGTCCCTCTAGTTTCTGAAATCAATCGAAGGTGAATAAATGGAAGGACACTTGCTAACGCTGAAAGAAATCCGTGGGATAACCCTCGAACGACACCTGAAGAATTACACCAGAAGTGGAGCTCATTTATTTGAAACGCACATCAATGAGCTTCTCCGGATGGTTCTAAGCTGAAGCTGCAAAGCGCAAATTCCAGCTGATCCATATCTCCTTCTGATAAACTGAAGGTTCTGGTGCAGCACATTCAGTTGCCTAGAAACATCGAAATGAAATATTCAGCTGGGTTACAGGTGAGTCTCTTGCAAAACCAATTTTGTTTGCAAATGAGTGTATATCGCTGGACGCTCTCTTCTCTCACTTGTGTTTAGTAATGTCCACATCTAATAAAGTTTTGCCTTTCCTGTGCATAAGATAACGGAGGTTCGAGTTTGAGAAATCAAAAATTAAGAATTAATTGAGAAGAATAGCAAAATGGTATGACGTGACATGCTACTTATAAGGCTGCTGAAAACTCTTCGACAGCCCACGACCAATTTCTTCCCTTCTGTGGCTCACAAGGAAGGTTCAACTGCCGGAAACGTGGACCTTAGCAAGATTTCTTCTCCAAATCAAGACCTCTGCAACATTTTGTGAAAGACGGCTTTTTAAACCAACCCAGAGATTTGCTGTAAACTTCCGCTGAAAGATCTCTTCATCATATCTAGCTGTCACTTTCAGATCAAACTGCGCGCATGATGTAAGTCTTGGGGGGGGAGTGGTAAGATCACATTTATTACAGCCAGATGTTCCTACTGCTTCGCTCTTTTGTGATAGTTCACAGCAGCGCTCAGAGTTACCCCGGGTTTTATTTAGTTTGTTAGTTGAGTTATCAAAGTAGCCGGCACAATCCTGCTGGTGACCCCACAGGCTGGACCAGGGACGAGACTTTCACCGAATTTTTATCGAGTCATTCCTAATTATACCAGATCAGAATACTTCGTTAGTTCGAGTACCGTTAGAAGTTAATTTTTCAGGCGACATTTTAGCTACATTTTCATCCGTAGAGTTAAACAAACGAGAGGAACTTTTAATTCGCGCATAATATACGATTCAGCTTCTAAGTACATATCCTATTTCCGCACGCACAAACGGACGTATAGCTGTTAACGAAGTGTCGCCTGAGTAAAAGGCTATGCCTACGAAGCCATCCTGAAAGATTGAGGCTTGTAGTAGTTTGTCGAAGAGGCCGGGTCAGCCGGGTCAGCATACTGCTTCAAGTAGATAAGAGTCGCATGATCCGTCGTGCGATCATCGAACCTGTTCATTCCCCACTGGAATAATCTGTTAGTAGTCATTTCGGCCAGGTTTGGACAGTTACAGTGTATGTTGACTCAGGCCAGGAACACCCGGTAGACCCGAGGTTCCTCACACATTTCTGTAAATCTCTTGTAGACCGTCGAAACTCCACAGCTGATAACTGGCGCGACCGACGTAAGTGAACTGGTAGTATTCACATTGGTTCCATTGGTTTAGCTCTCCCTCTGATGATTTCTATCGGATAAAGCCGTAAAATCGTGCTAAGGGAACATCGCAAATGAGAGAACCAGCTGGGTTCCAGGTGAGTCTCTCGAAAAACCAAATTAGTTTGCAAATGAGTGTATATTCGCTAATTTCGTGCAGTTCGGTTTCAAGTAGAACATAAGGTTGACGGAAATCCGGGGACTGCGCCTACCTGATGAGCCCCAAAGAGGGCGAAACCGGTCGTGGGCTGTCGATGGATTTTCACCAAATTTATGAGTAGTACATTACAAAGGTATAACTGCTGGAGAGTTTTTACTGCACCAGATTAGCATACAAGATAATCAGGCATACAAACAAGGATGAGAAATAAGCGTTGTCCCTAGATGAGATTGTCCAAATTGGAAATCGCTTCGAACCGATCTAGGAATTATTGGTTCAAAGTTTTCCGAAGACTTGGTCTGAAAGTAGAATGCAGTGAAGAAGGGCTTAGGTCATTATCTTCAGAAGCGACTTTGGACAACTTGCTTTCGGCGTTTTTAATCAGTCAGTGTCATAGTTCCTGTATACTCTCTATCTACCAGGTCCCAACTTCCCAATTGGAGGAATATGTCAATAACTCACGAGACTCGTGCGTATCAGCCATCTCATCGTCACTGAGATAACAGATCAACTTGCTAGAAATTACACCAGGAAGCGAGGGCACTGAAAGCTGCTAAAGTGGATTGGAAAAGACACGAATAGTAACAGCGAATCTTCTGAACTGTTTCGTGTGAAACCATATGAACTGCAAGTTAGGCAGTACGGTGCCCAAGCATACTGAACATTTTATACCAAGGTGACCGTTAACTGATTTCTCGTAGAACGCTGAAATAGATTCGACATTTCGGCTCGTTTGACAAGGCAGAATGAACCCATTGGTAAACGAAGTAATATTCATTCACTGCATCTGAACGCCCGCCAGATGATCCAGCCGCACAACATGGGTTCACTTGCAGCTTGGCGGTAAGAATCGCTTGTAAACTCCAGCTGAGAACTGCTGTCTGTCTCGGATGACAGACGATTTCATGGTTAACTGAACACTATGGTATGACTTCGAAGCTTTAGATGGCCTTCTGAGACACTGATCCCAATCAGGCTATTAACGACAGTCGGGTCACAGCCGTCCGTTCCCTCTAAAACACCGACGGAATCACATCTACACCAGATGGTCATCCTAACCAATCCGTGCATACATTGAAATAAGACAAAGCATGGTTCCGTGTTTATGACAGATGCACTGCGTCTGTGTTTACCTCCTGGAAGTATTATCTCATCACTGGTTGCGAACGTGCGTTTTGTTATCATTGACAACTTATCGCTGTCCGTCCCCAAGCTGTCATCATCTGCGCGATGGTATCGTGGGACAGCAAACAGACACAGGGGACGAAAGGACAGTCCCTTTGAGGAATGAGATGAAAACAATGCAAGCCGTTCAGCACGGATGAAACCTAGTCAGTCCTTCGTACCAGAAAGAAAGCCGACAAAGTTGATCGAAGGTCAAAATGCTCTCAGTCCGTAATCAGCTGCTGCCCATTCATTCAAACTTCATCGAATAGTCTCTCTCTCAAAGTGAGATAAGATTTTTTGCAAAGTACAAAGCAATCCTGAAAGAATTGATTTGGAGTGTCCAAACAAAAGTTCATTCCCACTATTCGTATGCCTCGTTTAAACGCCAAGGTGTATTGAAACATTTTTTCTGAACGTTTATTCATTGTCTGATGTTCGGCCAGAATTTCTGCTACCAATGCGACTGCGGTGCCGTCACATTCAGGTGAAAACAAATGGCTTTAAAGAAGGCCTATTCAGTAGTCCTTGGCACTGTAATGAGTTGGACAAACAGATGGACAGAGCAGCTGTCTATATCCTATTTTGCTGTCCACCTTTGCATCGGTGACAGATGAGCAGACGGTCTTCAGCAAAATGCCGGAAATCACGGAAACAGTGGCCTCGAAAGCGTGTGCTACTGAACTGCTCTTCCGTTTCTTGATTTGCTTTTTTTACGGCTATCGGGAAGGTCAGCTTCCTGAAAGCAACCACTGAATGCCCGAAATCTACCGATACCCTCAGCTCTGCTAGATGTTGACCAGACAGACAATACTTACTCAACATGCGGCGTGTCACAGCCTTGTATCAAACCCAGGCAGCGCGAGTCAGCGTTGATCAAGGCCAGACAACGTCCCCGCAGTATGCAGCCAAACCGTTTGCGTCAGCATTGGATCGAGTTCAGACAGTGTCCCTCCAATAAGTAGCTTGAGACCGTTGCACACTCGCACTCTCACACACTCACGCTCTCGCACTCGCTTTTTCGGAATATAGCTGTTGTTTTCCCTTCTGTGAGTCTTTTTTTCCGGTACTAGGCACTTGAGCGGGTCAGTAGTCAGATACAACAGATTGGCGAATCAGCAGATATAACAATGACCAATAATAACCCTGTTCAAGACAACGAAAATGAGCAGAAATATCAATATCCAGACAAAATTACCGGTGGGTCAGGTTATATGAGTACTGGTGTGGGTGTACCGCACCAATATCTCCCGCTTTTTGGTTTGTTACCTGCAAGAGGATTGAATTTCGTAGTGCCGCAAAAGTGCATCTCCATTCAGCTGATACCTAAATGCGAGGTACTTCACCGGTGCTCGGCGACAGAGAAAGTATGTTGGATAAAATACCTGACCCAAGTGGATGTTGGTCAGTCAGAAGAACTGGGTGTGGGAGAGCAGCATTCGATATGGCTGACAAGATTCGACCAAAATATCCATAAGGTTTTGACATTTGACGATGCATCCTTTCAGCCAACCTATTATACTGTCTACATTCATATAAGGTCCAAAAATTTTGTTTGGTGCCACTATAACGACAAATGGACTATGCTGGAAAAGACTGGAAACTGTTAGCCTAATACGAATGAAATATTTTGATGAGAGTTTCTCCTTCTATCCCCAAACTCGACCAGTCTCGTTGCCTGATTTGACGAGGCGTTTTTTGGAAAAGTGGAACAGCAGTAAGTCTAGCTACTGTTTACTGAGTTTTCATAAATTGATGGCTCCAACCTAGTAAATATCCCCCTCTTTTGTCAAAGGACATATACATGTGTGTAGTTACTTTCGGCGGTGTCTAGGCTGGTTTTTACAAAACAGTTAATGAAAAATGAGCCCAGGCGTATGAACATATAGTTTTCAGAGTGGCAACAGAGTAACTGTAAGTTAAGTTCATCTTCTTAGTAGTTCGATTAGTTGAGCCAGCCAGAGTCTTGGTGACTGAATTGATCGCTTCCGGGAGTAGGGTATTGATCTTTTAAGCCTGACTATGATCGATTCATCTTAATTGATATTCAACTGGCCAAATATTTCCGATCGATTTTCAGGGATCTGATGGATATGTACGGATGTATTTGCCGGATCGAGTTGGTGACGTGTTCTTGCCTAATCGTTGATAACTCCACTTCTCCTCGGTCTTCAGAATCGTCGTTAAATTTTCAAGAAAATCTTTTTTTAAATCCTACAGGCATAGACTTATGCGATCAACATAGTTTGCGGAATACTTGCACACAGCTGAATTGGCAACCATTAATGAGTAGTGAACCAGCAGCCCTTTTTTGGTTTAGCCGTTGAACACTAGAATGGAAGTTTTTGTGTAGCACTGTCTATCGTCTCTCGTATTGAGTCTTTTGGGGGACATAAAATGGACTTTGAAAACCCCTTGCTTGGGTTTTTGTCGACCACAAGATTGCTTATCATGTCTTAAGATTACCGCATGACCTAGTTTATGAGACAGATAGGATAACAATTTTATCGACCTGATTTCGTTGCTGTGTCAAGTCCACTTACTTTCCGGCTCTGATTTCCAGGTATCACACAAGGTTTGCTTACAAGGAGACATGGACAAAACTTTTCAAAGTTTTGTATTGTACAGACCACGGGGCTCCCACATACATGCCTACGTAAAATGCTACCGGTATTTAGTTTCGAAACAACGCTGTGGAACTAAAAACGTTCACCTGTTTTCGTTTTACCTGTTGGTTTCAAGGAACGGTGTATCCTACTAAATTGACCTAGGTGATCTTCAACGATCAAAGTACCACCTACATAGCGATGGTAAGAACAAGGCTGTTTGCTCATAGGTAAGTTAGCTAAAACATGCCAATACCGTCACAGGACTTATAAATGGTTTCATTTGAAGTGAATTTTATGGTAAAAGTGAGCAGAAGAAATTCACAAGCTACTGATCTATATTCCACAGGAGAAAACTGAGTTTATCGTCTCGGCCAAAGATACGTTTGTGAGTAGTTAAAAGCTGGCAAAGGAATGCATGATGTGGCCATATAATCACTTGTCCTTAGTGGACTGAACTGCTCCGAGAATGCCCCCACCCCTACCGTGTACATATATTTGTATTCTCATTGACTTCAAATGGACGTATTTACCTAGTTGTCATGATTATCTTTATTCCATCTCCTAAGCTCATTGCCATACTCTGTACTGTCACTGCCGTATATAACCCAAAAGTGCCATTTTTCATGTGACCCAAGCTGAACTGCTCTAAATAGGGCCAGGAACAATCCAATTGAGCGACAGAATAGTTTATACAGACAATTTAGAACGACCGTGTGCAGATATGGTTAATTTAGTGGCAGCGGGCAATTCCATTCTGAGTGTATCTTCCTGTATAGCAAAGTATATCCCACTGCTCTAAATAGGGCCAGGAACAATCCAGTTGAGCGACAGAACAGTTTATACAGACAGTTTAGAACGATCATGTGCAGATATGGTTAGTTTAGTGGCAGCAGGCACTTCCATTTTGAGTGTATCTTCCTGCATGGCAAAGTATATCCTTATAACCGGCATGAACTTATGGTGTGTCTACTTGATACTATTATAAAATAGCAAATCCGTTATGAGGTAGTTGTTTGTGGAGTATTTTCCCCATTTGTATTTTCAGCGCTTGGACTATCGAATCAGGCCTGATAGACGGAAAAGCATTAAACCCGAAAGAGTTGTGTGAGTTTGTATGCCACATTAGTATAGATTGGCTGATATTTGAATCTTAGCGAGAGTCGATAAAACATGCAGCCAAATAGGTTGGTATTTATCAGTGTATGACCGATCGCAGAACCCGATAGACAGTCATTCTGTCTCCTGAACACGCGTAGCATCACTTTCTTTAATCAAGATAACTCGTACTGTCCACTTTAAAGTGAAACACCGCTCTTTAGACGCCACTGAATTAGTTATATAAGCCTATCGGAAAGCAAATGCAAACGTGGGCTTTAACGTGCGCTCGTTTTTTTAAACTACTGCTGAGAAAGCAGTAGTAAAAAATGACGGCGTGTAGGAAAGAAGACCATGCTTGGAGCAATGAATCCAAGCTCGTCCGCCGGCTGCTGCTTCTGGACTGCTTCTTGAAGTAACGGTCTTTTACCGACTCAGGCACTCAATCACTGAATATATGAATGAGGAGTGGCGATTGGAATCCATGCAAAATACAAACGAGTATACAGGAGGACACACTTCACTTCTGAAAACTGTCATACAAAAAGCTCGTGCAATTATTCAGATGTACTTCAATCATTTCGCACAAAGGAACATGTTAATTTCGATAACTTCGTGCAACAAAATATGATTTTTAAATCGGCATAAAGCACACTTTAGTCTAATTGTTTTGGTTATCATAAACAAGCCTTTCCAAAGCCTATTCAGACCGATTGAATCAACGTCACTTGCAGATCACGGCAACGTGCTTATGCACTCTAGTTTGTAGACGTCATTCACGAAAGTTAGTTCACTGAGCTGTACAACATGAAGAATACTACTGATGGTGACAAAAAATTGTTGAATATTAACCACATGTTCAATACAAATTTATTTTTGTAAATGGGCTCAATCTGTAACGAAGAACCCAGAAGTAGTGAATAGTTGTTTTGTTCTTGTTGGAAATCATCGCTCACATGCAGTTGAGCAGCAGTTCATTACCTTCGCTCCTTTAGTTAATGTCTATCTACCTAAATAGTAAATCTGACGGGTTAAAATGAAGCCTACAAAGATAGGTCGCTCTTGTGGGGAATAAGTAACAACTTCGTCAAGCCAAATCAAGAACGTCAACCCTCCTAAGAGCGAACACATTCTCAAAGTGTTGTCGCCACATTCGGTGATACCGGCCGTGAGGGGTGTTATTGATCCATACCTGAGACATCCGACTGATTACTGACAATATTTCCTTCTAATTCGTCCAATTCCGACTTCCTTTATACTGAAACTGACATAAGGACTTGGAAATTACGATGTCCATTAATACAAAGGTACACATCAGGATTTTTCTGGAATTTTGTCACGAAGCGGGTTTTCTGCGCTCGTCGAGGCGATAGATAGGTGAGAAAGTTTGAAAGTGCTGTCGGCCTGTTGGCCTCCACAGCTACCTCAGAGAAGAAATGAAGACATTTCAGTATACTATCGGGGTCAACCAGGGAGTAGTACCAGCGTCTTGTGAACAATGTTCGCTACAGACAAGAACACATGTTCTCAGCGCACCACCAAGTCCATGAGCTCTTACTGATTAGGTTCCAACACTAATGGGATGGTATAAACCCATAAGTTTTATTAAGACCAATCTGAGCACCGAATTCGGTGCAAACGAAGTTGAAAAGAACGATTACTATTGTTGACCGTTGTGTGGTGATTCACACCCAACCCGTGTGTGTCAACCGAAACGACGGTCTATCCATGTCAGCTCGCTGGTCAGAACTAATCAACAACCAGATCAACCAGAAGCATGATGCGTTAACTTCAGCCTCAATTCGCAAGCGTGCGCATATCCTCCAATCTGGCAATAGTAGCTGTAAGATTCTCAGTTTCTTCTCAATATTCTGTTCACTTCATTTCTGAAGAAGGCCAGCGGTGGTAAACGTCAAGCAACAGACCTTGACATACTAACGTTTTGCTATTCCACCCTAATCTAAGCAACTGACTGAGCACACCGAGGCAACACTCACTACGAGAGATTTAGTAGTGTAAACCAAACCACTTACTGTCAAACGAGTGCC
Source organism: Opisthorchis viverrini (assembly GCF_000715545.1). Taxonomy (NCBI): domain Eukaryota; kingdom Metazoa; phylum Platyhelminthes; class Trematoda; order Opisthorchiida; family Opisthorchiidae; genus Opisthorchis; species Opisthorchis viverrini. Next base: position 760,172 of record NW_008751805.1, read on the forward strand.
TCCTGATGATGGCACAGGGCCGTTAGCAATAAAAAGACTTTACTTATCCTGGTTTGTTTACAAAACCAACAATTACGGACCACAGATACACCCCAAGCGTAGAATGTTTTCGGTGGTGTGATACCAACTTGACAACTTTAACGATAACGACGTGGCAACCCTGGTGGTAGGTACCTAAGAAAAAGCACGTATCCTACACACTCATGTACATACCAATTTGGTTTTCACGGGGAACTCACCTGAATCTCCCGTTTTATGATGGTCTTTCTTCTTCAACTGAACGTGTTCGACCAGGCCACCTTTTGTTTCGTTTGGTACGATATTCCAGATGGTGCAATACATTTTGTCTCATTCACAACGAGAGATTCGTCAAAAAACCAATTCATATGCAAATGAGAGCATTCGATGAATTCCGTTCAATTTGGGGTCACTATTGAAGGAAACTTTGGGACTCTGTCTAACTGACGAGCTCAGCAACCCTATGAGTAGTGGATCGCGGTGTCTCAAGTATGTATGGTGTGGCCCGGTGCAGCACACTCCGCTTAAGCGAGCCATCGTAAACAAGAGATTTATCCGGATTCATTTTATTCTTCTTTTGAAAATTGAATTCCTATACGAATGAGGCTACCTGGTGAGAAGTTTTCTGACGAGTATTCAAACATTCACATGTGATCAGCATGTCTGGCAATGGACCGTTTCGCCGTTTTCCTCTCATTCATCTAGCTCTGATGGTGGAGTGCGGGAAACTCATTCCTCTCGCAAGTATACCGGAACATATGTGCCATGTTTTAGTCCAACTGGTGAATGAGGGAATCTCGGCATCAATCAACGTGTGCGCTGCTACCGGATGTCAAGTGACCTATTTTGTTTTTAGCCCATTCGTTTGTGTTTGAGCAGTTCGGAGCTTACCCACGAACAATAAAATGAAGCATTTTTCCATATAGGTAGGGCTGACATGTTTGGATCGGATTTTAGTTGATTTTTTCACGAACGATGGCGTAGTTTCACCAAATCTAAAAAGATAAGTCTAAGCGTTGGCGTACAAAACTTGGGAATAACCAGTTGGTTGTTTTCTCTACTCCCACACAACGTCTGTCCATCAACTCGCTATGCGCCACATAGATCAGGGGAACAACAAGTCACACCCAGAAACTCCTGTTTAACATAAAACCAAATGAATCCATACAGAGATCAAGCATTTTCTTCTGTATATTCGGGGCTTTTAGTGGAGCTTTGAGTTACAAACTCACCTTGGGTATTCACCTGTTTCTAAGTGTATAGTGGCTTTAGAATTGTAGGTAATTTGAGGAGATTTGGCCATAATCAGCTGAGATTTGGTCCTGTAAATGAAACCAGCTGGAAAGGCTAGGAGCATTGTACAGCTGTTTCATGTTTACTGGGATTCTTCAGCTGTGCACATCTCACGAGACTCCGGGTAAAGTCGCACCCACGACCTCCGAGCAAGTAGTTTGCTCACTTAACCCTTCGGTCACTGTAAGGCTAATAACCGCCGGAACTGATAAACCGTTTGTCCACTCCAAGCCTAAGATTTTAAAGTACTGATGAACGCTCCGTCCAATCACGGACAAGGGACCAAAACTGCATATATTCTACTGAATGCAACATAAAACCTCTACTCGTAATGTGCATGTATACAAGGGTCAACCGCGAATTTGAAAGTCTGTGATGAGTGTTCTACCTAGGGTCAAACCGATCCGAATTATCACAAAGGTACATTTTCCCAGACACTCGGGACTGCCAGCTTTTGAGGATATACTCAGAATCAGAATATGCTGATCCGCACTTCACTCGCGCAAAACTCTAAAAAAGGGGTAAACTGACCGGTACATGACCTGAGTTATGAACACTGTCCATTGTACTGCTGTACACCACGTTGCCGATGAACAAACCATCTGCATTTGATCGACGTCACAATCGCGACGCAGCAAGAGGTTCAGATAAACCAAACATTCACGATCATGCCGATAAGATAGGCTAGGATAAAAAGTTGCGATGTGGTTCCGATTCGTCAAACCAACTTCACAAGGAAACATTCTCTCTTGGATATATTCTCCTATACTCGATCTGCGATTGAGCACCGTGCCTACGCCCCCTTGTTTACTAACGGTGTTGCACTGACCCATTCATTACGTGTCTGTCTCATGCAGCACCCACCGAAGGCTTTTCTGTATACTCTTGGTTAGTAGGGTTGTGGTGAATTTACAGTGTGACTGTGTTAGAGCACTGGTAGGTCGGGTGTATTCTTTGGTAGATGATCGGGTGGCTGATTAGTTAACTTGGCAAGTGATTTGCAGACGTTTCCTCATTGATGATGTCTCCGCAAGTGGTGACGAAATATCTGCAAGTCACTTTCCAGACTCGGCGAATGGATAGCCAGCCCCCGATTAAC
>NW_008751805.1:762592-769554 GCF_000715545.1 Opisthorchis viverrini
AACCGCTCTCTTCTCCAGTCGCCTCGTTTCTGATTGTCGCTAGATTTCATTTTGAAAGATTTGATATCAAGACAGCAGTCCATACGTTCCTTGCCCGTCCCATGAGATGCAGAGCGACGATGCCACAACATAGACCCCCACAGTCTCTTTCACTCGTTGATGTTTAATTTCAACATGAATAATTTCATCAACATGCCTCTGCGCGTTGTGTGTGAGGACACGCATGCCTGGCTACGCACATGTTTCGCTATCAAGCGCTTTGTCATCGTGTGTCGAATCGCCCCCTACTTGTCCGGTCGTAGGAACAGAAAGTAAAAGTGCAATTCCAACCCAGTCGGTTGGAACATGACCTGCATTTGGGCGTGCGCCTGTCACAGAAATGAAGCGGCAGAAGGCCAACTTGTTTGCCGCTGTAAACCTGCAATTAGGTCTTTGAGTTGACGCTAGAGGTGTACGGGTGGTGAGGTGATGAGACACGACGCGATGCGATTAAAGCAATGTGGGCGATACACCAGTCATACATGAACAGCTGTTTTTGATTGTAAACGGATTCTTCTCGACTAGGAGAAAAGACTAACTCGTCCATTCAGTCAGATCCTGTTAGCCATCTGCACACCCAAACTGGATTGATTGTTCGACAAATAAGATCATTTGCACCACAATTTGGTTTTCACGGAAGACTTACCTGAATCCCAGCAGAACCTCTTGTTTATGATGATCGTCAGCTGAATGTGCTGCACTTGTGTTTCGAGATATCACAATGAAGGATGCTAAAAAAGGTGTTAAAAAGCACTTTAAAATACAGTGATGTACACTGCTGCACACGACTAACCTCGAGAGACCCATCCTAACGGAGGCCACACCCTGAGGAATACGTAACATCAATCCCCCAAAGGCAGGACTCAGTGTGCGATCACTGCGAATAGAGACCACCACCTCGCGAATTTCATCATTTCGTTCTAAAATTTAACCCCCCATATCAGATGCTTTACCTGACTCTGTTTGTCCTGAAGTGGGTATGGAACTCACACTTCCAATATTCCACGCACTATTAGTGACATACGTCTAGTCTGTAGTGATGTTATGGTAATGTTTCGGTGGGTTTTTTCCCCAAACAAGAATTTAGCAGCCTAGAATTTTTAACATCGAAGAGCGTAGGTTAGAAATCATCAAGAAATTGGCATGCGGTCGGTTTGCTGGGCGACGAACTTCCCACAACATCAAACTTGTTTGCAAGAGCATAGCACCCCGTCAAGTGGAGGTCCCACTGCGTGTCGACAGATGGACTTGGACCATCCAATACCAGAAAGACGTGAACGTTGTTCCGCGTCTGATGTGATGGATAAGATAGGAGCAAAGCATCGTAAACTGGAACAGCTGCTGGTAGGCTATCATAGAGGTTCCAGCAAATTTATACGTAGAGTGATACATGTGGATCATCTACCGTTGACCATCACACTGAAAAGTTTATATCAGCTTCTCCTCTGGCAAAATAACCTGTTACTTACCAAGGCAAGCCCGACCCCACAAACTAAAATGCCCACTAAAAATGAGTGTATTGACGTGAGAGCACAACTCCGCTGGCAATAAACAGCCTTAGATCACACGTTGGATAATCACAATCCACAGAACGATTGCAGCAAGCGAAGCTGCATTTGAACACTGTCTTGGATGATAATTTACTAACACCAGATGACAAATGAAGTCGGTAAACCGAGGAACAGAGCTTCCTACCAGTTAGTTACGAGCACCCAAGTGAGCAGTTTTCATCCCAAGAGGGACCTTTCAATTGAAACCACTTCACACTGGTCTCGTGAGAATAACCTTGGAATGGACGCCTCTTGAATGACCACCTATCGCCCCCAATGGCACAAAGGGTCATCGTGACAATCACCAAGATAGGAAACTAGTCTACTGGGTTTTGACGTAGTTCTTTATCATTTGGGCGGGCCAACAATGGCATGAATGTGACACTGTCCAGCAGAGGTGACTGGGGTCTCATAACATGAGTTTTCATAAAATGCCTCAAAACTAATATAATTTTCGTCTCCTATAGAGAGCCACTTTTGAATGAGACCACTTTTGGTTGTCCGTTGTAAGTTCCTCGAATATATGTTGCCTCCTAAAGGAAAACAATTGTTAAAATAGATCAACCTGGAGAGGGTCTGGAGAGATGGAACCACAATTTCTTGCTGTAGGAAGACCATTAGAAAATGTTTATCACAAGTGAATTCTTATGGAAATCCCCCTTTAAAATGATGAGTTGTATACACATCCCCTCTCAATAGACCCTTCAAAAACATAGTTTAGTTGTTCCCATCTTGGAGCGAAATGTCTGCTGAACTATGCTAAGCGGGTATAAAATGGCTCAATGACTCTTGGTCTCTGGTCTGCATACTGTATTATTAGTATGATTATTACAGTGTTGGATTCCAAATGGAGGCTATCACTTTATCTACTTCTTTGGTTTCGTAACTTCTTTAACGGCTCTAGAAGTGTGGTTCAGGGTAGAGAATTCGGCGTTGATCAGGACACGCTATATCTTGTGTGGCAAGTTGAGGTCTTCAGGCAACGTGCTTCATTTGACGATCTTCGATAAATTTCAACATGGAACCACTGAACGGGCATAAGTTATCCATCCAAATGAACAATAAAAGGCCGTAAAGGAGAAGATTATTACGTCAGCAACACAGCATTTTCTGTACACACCTCTTGATGTTAGCGAAAAATCCAGACGATGACCTTGAAAAAGAGAACCGCAGTCCGTTTCAGAGTGGCGCAGGCGGAGAGGGGTATTTAAAAATTACGAAAAGTCACGGTACTGCTGACGTGATTCGTCTCCCAGGAGAAGGTCAGCGTGATTACCCCATTTATGATACAGGACGGTGCAATATGGGGCTGCTAAGCGATGTTGTTTTTGTTGGCAGTCTCTATCCAGAGTGTCTGAAGAAGTGTCTGGAGGTGCACGCACCTCGAATTAACCTTAAATGGGGTCCATCTCCATTATACTTCCGTTCTCTTCTAAACAAAAGACCCTTCAAATACCCTACAGTTGTACGTCAGCCCAACCTTAGTGTTTGAACAGGATGTTGTGTTGGCGATGATGATGATGATGACTATGATGATGATAATGATGTTGATGATCACAAATATATTGTTGAGATCATTCGTGCTTTAGCCACGAGCCAATTTCTCCGAAAAACTTAATACCACACAACTGTTCCAACGTTGTTCTTGATGAAATGAAACTTGAGGTTCTATCGCTAGGGGCCAAAATTCTGCTGCCCACATGGGTATAAATTGCAATTTGAGAAGCTATTTGATCAGACTTTTGATTTGTTTCCGACGTGGATGTCCAACTTTTACCTCCTCAAATCCAATCTGGTCGACTGCAGCTATCAAGATAACCACTATACTATACTATACTGTACTATGCTATACTGTACTACACTATACCATATACTATACTATACTATGCCATGCTATACTATACTACACTGCACTGCACTATACTATTCTATACTATACTAATCATACCATACTATACTATACTATGCAACTATACTACACCTACACCATACTGTAGTGTACTGTACTGCACTACACTATACTATACTATATTGTACTGTGCCATAATATACTATACCATACCGTACTGTACTATACCATACTATAACATACCATACTAACCATACTATACTATGTAACATGCTACACTATATGCTATGCCATACCATATATTACATTACACTTCACCGTACTATATTATACCAACGCATGCTTTTTCAAGGAAAAGTAACTTCATCCAACGTGAAATTCAACGAGGCAGATTCTATCATCTACTTGTGGGGAAATATAAAACACGTATAGGATCACACAGTAATGGAAACCTCCGAAGCGTGTCTTACTGATTTTGGTGATCATCATGGCAGACAGTTCATTGTATTGTTCGTATTGTCTGTATTGTACCAGGGGTTACTGCAATGAACTTTTTGAGTTCCAAAAATGAATACACCTCTTTGGCATTCGGCCTATGCTGATCTTATCAAAGGCCTGGTTGGGAGATTGTGAGCTAGAGGGTTCACCTCCGCTGTTAGGTGGAATAAAATTCGTCCTGAGGGTGCGCACTTAGTCTCTCGGATGATGGACTCATGTTCTTGTGGAAAACTTGTTCAGTACGATACAGCTGTAACGACCGTTTCGATTTCTTGAACAACGAGCACCACGGTTAGCAACCAAACCGGCAAAACTCCGAACGCATGGCTACGCAAATGTGCTGTACCATAAAAATGAAAGTGGTTATACAGAATAAAAAATTACAAACCTCAACGGTTTTCGACAAACGGTGAGGTACTCCAACAAGCAAGCAAAGCCGATATGGATCAACAGTCAACGCGTGATCAAAACCGGGTCGCAACCTCATACATTAAAACAAATTTGTAGCTGACCAAGGTTTTGGTACAAAAACAGTAAAACAGAAGCGAGGTCGCAAACTCATGCATTAAAACAAATTTGTAGCTGACTAAGGTTTTGGTACAAAAACAGTATAACGTAAGCGGTAAAAACGATTTGCACGGCAAGGAAAACGGAAAATATAAATTTCTCGTAAAAGTGAAATAGGGCGCAATTACACCTATCCAGAAAGAGCGATCCATTTGAATTGTTAACCGGGAAGGCAGTCATTCAAGATGGGAGGCAATTTTAAAGATATACGAAGTTGCAACAACAGCCTCGAATGTGATGTCAGGCAGCTCATGCGGCAACAACTTAGTGGGAATTAGACGCACACGAAGTCTAGTGAATGAACACTGACCACCCCTCAGTCATCTGAGAACAAATGGCTGAAACGGAATTCGGTGAGGTGGTTAGCTTACCGGTACTGGAACAGTGGATTGAATGGAGCGAACAGATTTTGCATCCAAGACAACCGAACGACTGTATGAGTTTCCGAGCTTTAATGCGGTTATAGATTAAGACAACATGCCAGCACTGTGAAAAAAACACTTATCCCATCGTATGACTTTTCTCTGTAGAATGCTTTCAATCAAGATGTACTCAGAAGTGCTTTATCTCCAAAGAATGGCTTTGTTGTTCACTTATTCTAATGTATTTATTTCTCGAGTCACTCACCGCAACCTAGTTGATCAGCCTAACATTCGTTGCAGCGAGCGTCTCCTTAGGTTCCGCCATCCAAAAAAAAAAAATTCCACGCTGTGAGCGGAATTGAGGTGTGTTTGAACATCACCCCACATTCTGTTCCACCATCAGTGGACTTTGGTTACTAGGCCGCTTGTGAGGATGCGTCAATCCAACGCTTGCTGCTGGTAGTGCTAGACTTTGAACAAAGACAGTCAATAAGCTGACTGAAACAGAAGACAACAGACTTGCTTCCCAGTGGAACTGTAGGGCGGATGCACACGCACATTTCTAATGCCACGCACCTGGGCGCTCGTCTGACCTGATCCAGGACGAGGCTAAGTGTGGACTTCCATGAACGTCAGTGTGACTCATCAGGCCGGATGGGTTGCGCCGGTCTGACAGCTATGAAAGTGCGCTTGAACAAGGAGTGTCGCAGAGATGTCTGCCTGAAGTTGCACGCAAGGTAGATATCCACACAGACACCCACACAGACACACGCCTCAATGGTATACAGAGTCAACACAATTATGTCTTCATTTCCCACCAGGACGTCGATCAAACTGTGTTTGTTCAACACAGAACCCGGCCATCTGTTCTTTGGTTGTAGGTGTTCTTTGTTCAGGCAGTCCTACTCTCAACTCACCATCGTGGGTAGGGGAAGGAAGTGGTGGAGTGCGGTGGAGCGTGTCCTCAATCCGGTTGGGTGTTCAGGCAACCCTAGGTTGACCTGACGACAGCCATCTGCTGGGCTGTGTACTGCCACGTGTGGGTCGGGTGGCCGGGTTTTATGTGTTCTATCCAGCATGATCGACGTTCCGTTGACTGGGATTTGGGACTCGACGTCGTGCTAGCGCGCGCGCACACACACACACACAAGTAACCACGTGCGTCTGCACGTGTCGTGGTTAGATGCCACTGCAGTTGACGTTGGTCTAATCCGTCCTAGTACTTCCACGCAGTAAGTGGTGAGTGAAATGTAAAATAAAGTAGGCCAGCAGAACTATGGTTAGGGATATCTTTAAGAACAAAATGGGGAAACAACTGAAGTGTGCGGTTGTGAATATGGCGATAATCTGTGCGAAAACTCGTTAGTAATGAAGAATAGTGAAACTCCGGGGCTTTGGGTTGGAGTTATCTTTGCAACCAAACTTTGTCATCCAGACTAGAGATATTTGCTTTCTAAGTTCAGGTTAGTTGATGCTTCAAAGCCTAAGTTTATCCAGAGAATTCTGCGACAAAATTGTCGTATGTCCTTTTGGGTTAAAATCCTTCCTGGTTGGGTTGCGAATCTCAGGGAAAGTGTTCCGAACGCATACGTGGTGACAGTGTTAATGCGAACTGCAGCTAAACTTTTACCCCGAAATCTCATAAAAAGGACCATCTGCATAGATAGCCCCATGTGCTTCACGCCCTTAGACTAGTGGGTAGAAAATGGCAAGTGATGGAAGACATATCTGCACAGGAGGACATTGAAAAATAGGGACGCGTTCTGGAATAGCTCATGTTCCGAATAGTGTGTCAGTCCGAATGTGCATTGGGGTTGACGTGAGAACATTCAGGTGAAGAAAAGCACCTGAAAGGAAAAGCAACGTTCGATGACCTTTATGGCGCAGTAATCGCCAGCCCAACCTAGACTCACCCATTAGACCTCAGATGTCTGTCATACATCGACATGTTCGAAAAAAAATTGGCTAGAAGTTAGTCTGCAACCGCTGAAAGTGTTGTAAGCACGTATAGAGCTCCAAATGGCTGGCAAACACAAGTCACTGGCTGTGATCTTAGGTAGCCCCGGTAAAAAGCAGAATTGACGGATTGTGAAAAGT
>NW_008751805.1:770073-781143 GCF_000715545.1 Opisthorchis viverrini
ACCATCTGTGGTGAGGCAGTACTGTGAGAGGCGCAGATTCCCCGACACCAATCGCCTGGTCATCATGGCCACACTGAACACTCATCCTCCTGAGGAGGTTGCACCTGGCCTGATAATTGCCACAGAACATACGTGTTCTGGAAACAGGATCCATCAATTCGAAATATGCGAAGCGGCCGACGCTCGTAAACCACGGTCATCATGGCCCCTGCATGGTATACTATCACAGGCATTCACCATGGTACTCACGCGTGCATCTTCAGTCGGAAGGCCGAGATCACAAATAACCATCCAGGACCAATAATCACATCGCGTAGTAAGTAGTATTAAGTAGACGACGGCGTTTTCATACGCCCTCGTCGCTGCGTCGGAATGTTTGTGTTCAGGCTTGTGAAGACATCCATGTCGTTTGCCGGTGTCGATATAGCTAGTTGGACTGTGTGTTTGCTGGACGTGGACTGCCTGCGGCAGTTATCGAGCATTCCGGGAGTGTTGAGGTGGGTTAGGCCGAGAACACCCAGAGCTGCAAGTTACGGTCCACGATCTGGTTGAAAGTGGGGTCATTCGACCGATGGTTTCGTCGGGGTCATTAGACGACTAAACAATCCGGACATGTTTGCCAGTTTAGCATACTCAGTCTGGAATTGATGCTGACAGCGGTTCACAAATCACAAGACAGAAGTAGCCTATCAGATAATGATTGCGCTTCCTAGTAGAACCGGCGGGCGCCAACGGACTTGATTCGGCCTGTCTGTATTATGCTGAGTAGACCGTGCGTGTCTCGGGTTAGACTTGGCCCAGATATAGTTGTTTGCATCAACAGTCTCGTGGGTGTACTTTCAACGGTGGACTACCAAACCAGCTTTCGGCGTACAACACCCGTCACAGTCCTGGTACGGGATCGCTACACACCACCTCTGTGTAATGGTTGGAATTGGTACAAAGTGGCCAGCTAGGCCACATCGTTTGTTGTCATAACTAGCGAATACGTTCAAATCAAACAAGACAATTCGCCCCGCATAAGGTTGCTGAACGCTCAACTCACCCAGGGTGATTTCCAGACTATCAAGACGTCAACGAGATGAGGTGATTCAACACTCCGACACATAGGGTCTTTTAATTTCTCACAAGCCACATGTCACAGTTAAGCTCCCACATCTCTGTGCGTCTGNACACTCCGACACATAGGGTCTTTTTATTTCATCATGCTTCTCACAAGCCACATGTCACAGTTAAGCTCCCACATCTCTGTGCGTCTAGAAAGTCAGCACATAACATGATTCATAAAGAAAATTACCGCTCATGTCCTTCTGAAAACTGGGATTCTAGCTTCTGCTAATGCGATTGTCACCAGACATTTCGTTTGTCACTCGTACCGAAGATCTTCGCGTAAAAGCATAGGAATTGTCGTTTAGTTCAAGGGGCATCAATAGTCCCATAAAGGACACTACTCACAGGGTTCCTGAAAACTCTTCGACAGCCCACGACCGGTTTCGCCCTTCTTGGGGCTCATCAGGTAGGTGCAGTCTCCGAGCTTACGTCAACCTTATGTTCTACTTGAACCCAAATTGGACTGTATCCGAGAAATACACTCATTTGCAAATCAATTTGGTTTTCACGAGAGACTCAACTGAATCTCTCGTTTATGATATTCTGCAACTGAATTTGCTGCACCAGGCCGCCTCATGTTTCAGCTGGCACGATATTCGAGATATCGCAGTACATTTTCATAAATATTTTCATAAATATACTGTGATATCTCGAATATCGTGCCAACTGAATCATGAGACGGCCTGTGTGCAGTACATTCAGCTGTAGAATACCATAAACGAGAGATTCAGTTGAGTCTCTCGTGAAAACCAAATTGATTTGCAAATGAGAGCATTGATAGTCATTTACATCACCCCCGTTCAGTGTGTCGGTGTTGATAGTCGGCGTCGATCTCTGAAAATTCGCGCTCACCATCCGTAGTCCCCTGTGTTCGGTTGGACAGTCGACGGACGGCTGTCGACAGATTTTCAGCGACCTTATGAGTAGTACATTACAGTCGATTTTACCTTGAAACTGAAGCTATCGTCATAAGCTCTCAGCAAGGTGACCGAACCAAAGCATTTTAGACGCAATTCGGTTTCCCAATGATAACGTGAAGAAGAGATCCTGAAAACGTTTCACTTTTTTCCCTTTACCGGACCGAGGTCACTACCATATAGTGATGAGTTTTAAATGGTTTAGGAAGCCGAAAAATGCTTGCCGCGGTTGTTTGCAAGATTGGTTAAGAAAGAATTCTGCTACTGTGAGCGATGGATTCTCCGGCTTTTTTAGCATTGGTGAACGAACACTCAGAGAAAATGAAACGCTTGAAAGGAGAGTTGATTCAGCTGCGCTGCCCTAAACGACGGAAAAGATAATCCGTACCAGAATACTGGAAATTCCTTTTGCATTCGAATTAATTAATTTCTCACTCTGAGCTGAATCATGTGGACAGCTGTAGTGGAGTGAAGATCATCTGCATATCGATCATGTTTTGACCGGTGACTCACATTGAACCCGGCTGAATCTCTCGTTTACCGTACTTTTGAGCAACTGAATATGCTGCATTAGGCTACCTCATAGTTCACTCGGTACGATGTTCGAGACATCACGATACATTGCATTTTATAAGTTCTCACTTTCCGGTTAAATAAGTGAACCTTTACTGGTATCTAGGAGAGTTTTAAATGTCTGTTTCAAACATTGGCATTCGTTTCTCCAACTCTGAGGGACCTGAATTTTATTCCTGCAAAGTATGCTTTATTACCAACCCCCCTTTAAGCAGTCTCCATGAGAGAGAAAGAACTTTCGGTTGTCCCCTAGGTGTTCCCATATGAGAAATAAGCAGCGTATAGGAACCAATAGGCTAAAGATTAGTTTCTATTAAGTAAACTGTTGCACTCGCCAAACCTAGATGATCTAATCTAGGGAATTCGCGCTTGAGTTTGTTATGCTCATATGCTCCAGGATTGGAATGTCCACACCTGGTCTTCTCACTGTCCAGTTGAAACAGAGCTCATTGGTCGACACTATCCACACATTGAGGGTGATGAAAAAATCTATGATCCATGATTCGATCGAGGATCATGTAGCTCGTCGAGAAAATCAGCGAACAACCATGTCGACGTTCGACATTCGCGAACACTTTGAAATTTTCTGTTCTCCAGTAAGAACTTCCTCCCACAGTCATGACCCTCGAGATGTAGCAAAAATGTCTTTTCGGTCTGTTTTGTCGGATAGGTTTACTGATAATGGCGGTGAAGGCTTGTATGTCATGAATCAGTTAAACTAGATCGCATTGCAACTGCAATCTCGTTTCCTTTGGTTCAACATGTGGAGAGGATTGTACATTACACTCTCTGGGTTTTTGCAAAGGCCAGAATATCCTCGCAGAATGGTAAAACTCCATTGACTGAGACAACACTGACTACGGACTGCAATGTACACGCGAACATTAAAGTACCATTCTTCGTTTCCTCCACTAGACGTCAGCCAGAAAAGGAACAGCAGAAACATAGGGTGTTTCGTTCATTTCCCAAACGGATAAATGGGTCAAAAACTAATTACTCATAAAAGGATCGTATCCACGTTGTAAAAAACAGTGATACTCTCTGAGGAAGTTCGCATTTGTTGAGAGAAATAAACATGTTTTGCGTCGGTGATCACCTTCTTGGGAAACAGCATATCCCCCCCCTCAAGCGGTAGGTATCGCCTGTGCTATTTGTTTAGAAAAGTCATTTTGAAGATTAGACTCATCATATTCCAACTATCATTTGATATAGTTGTAGTCTGGCACTTATTGGAAGTATAGCTCAGAGACAACGCAGAAGTTTCCTATGGATCGATCTGTACCTTTTTCAGCAGGCACGAGTGTACTGTGTCTTTTCGCAGACTCATAAGAGGCAATAGGTCAATCCTTCGTTAGGTGGATAACTGATTGGATGACAAAGTGGCAAAAGCGAATGGAGACCTTCTGAAGACATATTACACATACTCTTCAAATCCTTAGATTTCACCCGTAATGAAACCGGTAATTGTGTTTAAACATTATTTGTGTGTTTCCTTGTTCATTTTTCAGCAATCTATGAAAGTCTCAACAGAGTGAGCTGTCTTATATTAATCACGATGCGTAGAAATCACAGAGTTACGAAGGGAGCTCGGCTTCATCGTTGCAGTTGTAAACACTTTTCTACGGTGAACAGTCAGTTTTGTTTGGGAGACTCTACGACAATGAAGCCAGTGACATCCGTGTTTGCGAGAACCTGGCTAGGATGGATCTGTCCGAAACTGAAACGCTCAAAAGGGTGGAGCGATGGTATAGTTTTGATGATAGAACATGGGAAAAACAAGGCCGAGTTCAAAGATTTCACACACTGCTGAATCCATGCGTTCCCAACAAGTCGTCTTATCTGCGCAGAAGGTCGACCTGCATATATACCTACTACCTACTAGAATTTTGAACCTTACCTGTTGAGCGATTCGCTTTTAATTCAGTTTAGACGTTTCACTTGAAACGTTATGCGGTTAGACGGGCAGCGGAAAGCAGGAACGAGCTAGTACATGACCAAAACTCTGCTATGGCTCCAAATAATTCGTTTTGTCCTCTTAGTCGATAAAAAAAGGTTTGATCCAGCATGAGGTCGGCTTCATTCACGGCCGTCGGACTAAATTTTGCTACGCAGGTCGACTCATGCACATAATTCAAACGAGAGTTACAGATATCGAAAGACCTCCGTCCTGCGCAACGATACTTCTCAATGGAAGCGTCAAATTTCATACATTTTATTCTTGAATTCTTAAAAGTTGTAAAACGAAAAAGGTTATTCTGGCACTTCCGCCCCTCCACCTCTGCTTGTGCCCGAAAAATGATGTCCAGTCGCTCAGCTTAGTTGGGATGCATCTATCTACCGCTGTTTTCGTTGGAGATTCTTGTTTGCTTCCACCTCATTATGGTATGTCTATCTGGAACAACCATGTTCTGAGTCTGTACAATACCTAGGTCACGCTGCAAGTGCGAACTCAGGTTGACTTCATTCAGTTGCCATAGCGCCTGTTTCTGTGCCAAACTGGTGGGATGTCTCCTATCTGGTAGTGACCGGAACCAAGTGAATACATTCCCTGCCATTCACACAAACGAACTGGGTCGTGAGATTGGATAAAGCGAATGGCATTGTCGCTTGGCACGCAAAACGTTCCGGTTGGGCTGACTCACGTCACTTCAAAAGCCTGGTTCTTTGCACTGAAATGTATACACTATCCATTAAGTGCGCTGGTTATTGGACTGCATTCACCATCGTGATACGATGGTGCAAAACAGCTTCTGGCTCCTTTTGGGGTGGGGTGGCGGTAAACATGCTATGATCACAACAGACCTAAAGTATTGCCAAGCGGTTGCCACGGGAACGTACTCTGTCCGAACGCACATACTTCAGCGGATCATACGCACATTGGCACTAGTGCTGAGTTCCTCTGCTGTAACCTTTGAAGAGGATTATAGATACATACTTTTCGCTTTACAGTATTCAGAACCAGGTGATGTTTGCAGTCTCAGCCTTTATACCGGAAATATTAAGCACCAAATTAAGGATTATGGCTGCAAGCAATGAGACAAAAAGAGTGAAACCAACTGACAGTTCCCTGGCATAGTGAAGCCGTAAGCGGAACATAGACAATCTGTCTAAATTTCTGTAGAATGATTCACAGATGATATCCCAAACTTTGTGAAAGCGTGATTTAAAATGAGAACCCTAAACCTAAACTTCAGTCCTGCCGACTTGCACAGTTTTTTTCACTTCAGTTGACCGAAAGTAGAAATTATGTGTACGTAAGGCCTTTGGCGGTGAAATACATCCGGCATCGTGCAGGGGAAGATCAGGAAAGTCGGAAAACCACTGGCTGTATTCTGAATTCAAATCAAATGATATCTTTCCGTTCCAGACGGACTTGGTACACAATCGGTACTTTTTACTTGGGCAACGTTTCGCTTTTGATACAAGAGCTTCATCAGGCCAAGTGAGCAGGTCACCAAGTTAGACAGATTTTAAGGCAGACAGAGAACCAGTCGCTAAGACGTCTTCATATTAGCGCACTAGATCAGTGTCAATTAACGGCCCTTGTTGGCGGTTGCAAAAATCTTGCGTTGGGTTCTCAAGACAAGCAACCATTAACCTCCCACACATCCACTCTCCATGGCCCCGGTAATACAATGGTCGAAATCTATCGAATTTCTCGGCAGTGTTGTTTCCTCTTGTGCAATCATTTTGTATTTAAAACAGGTAAGCTGTTCTACTGTCACCCAACTAGGATCCTAAAATCGATACTAACATACTACTTTTATAGAGCTAGACCCCCCGAACTACAACCATTTGTCTAATAGGGCCTTGTTTTTGGTGCAACAAACAGTGGCCTTGTAGGCCCAGTCAGCAACAGCATACACACACAGTACAGTCTACAATCACAAACTCGGAAGCTACTTATTGTACGGTATGTGATGAAATGGACTATGCAGTCAATTATGTACGCGATTCCGGTGCTCACACCGAACTCTGTAGTGTTTGTTAACCTTTGTCACATTTATTCACAATCTTTCCTGAACGTAAACTACATCGTGTAACTGTTGTACATATTTTATCATGATTGTTGTACTGACTGTTGTACTGTTGTACTGTACCATTAATTACATTAAAAAGAAAAATGATACCAATACACAAGTTTTTGGAGCGACTTGCTGACGTCTTGCTGAATCAGTAGATTTACGCTCCGTTGAACTGTTTGCTGACTGCTGAAACAGTGGGACTAGATCTCTGTGTTTGTGTGAACTGCTGAACGTCACATTAACTCCCTGTAACATTTTTCTAGCTGCGAATAACTTTCCTATCGTGGAATATACCACTCACACGTGAACCATCAGTGGGAAATTCCCACAAGTGAATATTTCCTTCACAGCCAGTTACTGCATTGGAATCGGTGTAGTGGACTATTGGATCTACGCATTCTTCAGTCCTTAGCGATTGCTTATTCTTCTCTTCGTGTGATTTTGTTATTTCGTATTTGTTTGCTCGTTTATTTGATCGAACGCGCTCATAAGGTCCTAAGTCCGCTACAACCCGCAGATTCTAGCGGTTATTGAGGCCGTACTGATCAGCACTGATCAGGAACTTGAGCCTGAAACGAAGCAGACTACCGTACGGTTTACCTCACCGTTTCTTCAGCCAGTTTTTCCTACTACAGAACTACGACACTTTTGGAGTCTGTGACTGATGGAAGCATGTCACACTACTGTGCATTCGAAACAAATGATAATACTGTGTCATCTGACTGTTCGCGGCTTACTGCTGACCACGAAACGGATATCCCCTTTGTGTATAATCTACTGTTCCTGTATTTTCCGAAAGCTCGATACTGTGGTCTCTTGGCTGAGACAACAAGCATTCAGTTTTCTTACCGAGTGTGATTCTAAAATAGTCGGCTTTTATTTTTATTTTTGCGGCAGTAAGGATCAGTTTAGAGTGGACATGTCATAGAGCATGAATTTCCGGTCCATCGGGTGGAACAAAAATGTGCTCGAACACCTGAATAAAATCAATTTTCGCCCGTATGCACCAGAAAGCCCCTTTCATCTTCGGTTTCTTAATGAAGGTCGGTGCATCCACTAGTCGTTAGGCGGGTTCGGAGCGAATGCGACTGCAAATTTGTCGGTAGCAGGACCTTCAGTATGCATGGAGATGATGATGATGATGATGATGATGATGATGATGATGATAATTAGGATCATCATCACATTCAGTGCTACTTTTCGAGATGATACTTTGCTGTTCAGCTGAATGTAATCTTTAACGATGCGCGATAACTGCTCATAAATGGCTAAACAAAGTGGTCACAAGTTAGTTTCGGATAAACGGGGTCTGCCCACTTTTATCAATAACAGATGATATAGAACAACTTAAGGGTCTTCTGGATCCTGTGGGTCAAGTCGTTCCTGATTCCCACTCTAAGTGAAAAGGTTGTCTTGGCTGAGGCATGAGAACCCTTGCATGACCCACGTTACAGCAGCTATCAAAGGAATGTCATTTTGGGCAACGAAGTCATTGTGAAGATCCTAACCAACCTGGACATCTACGAGAGCTAAACTCAAGTCCTTGACCCAATTCATTGTATGGGCCAGGCAACAAGTGCAAGGACACATTCAGCTCAAACACGAAGTGAATTGTTGGTCCAACTGTCAAACACGTTCCTTTAAGGGTATCGACGCCGGGTAAGAAGTGAACTTGCTACCAAATGTAGCAGCCGAGTGTGACTACATCCAGTCACTATAATTACCGGCCGGGGTCTTTTCAGCCAAGCACCTTGCAGAACCCAATCAGTCCCAAAGAAAGTTCACATTCAGTTCCACGCTGAAGGCTGAATAAACAACCCAAGCCACCCGGTTTTACTCTCCAAACTCAACAGACCTTCGGTGACCAGGTATTGCAGGTTGAATTCTTAATAAATCTATGATACAAGAATGTTTTGGGCTTAACTCTGATGGTTATGTGTGAATCATATCACCATGGGCGTCCCAGTAGCATTCTTCCGCTTCGCTCTCCAGCTTATCTGTGGTTTCGCTTTCGGACGGGGTGATCCGGATTGAAATTTGCGAATATAGTGGATGTCAACCAAAAGACATTTTTTATTGGGAGAGAATAACTGCTCCTCGTGGAACATTTCCTGTTGTGTCCCAGCAGGTTTTGTGCTTCTCAGAGGTCATTCTTTGGAAGAATTTCATGGGTTTATTCAAGTGCTTTTCACTAAAAGTTCATTACAGTCCACTCCGGATCAGACAAGCGCGTGTTTGCACTTGGCATCCTCAGCTGTGATTCGAATAGAGACTCAACTTGTCTGGGTCGCGTCACACGTGCAGCTTGACCACACGGTCAAAACTGAACGCGACTTGTAACTTGTGTTGGGACATCTCCAGTGGACGTGTGTGTGTGAACTTCTGCATCGCATGCGAAAGTTCACGTTAATTATCATCGAGACTAAACAAACGTTGTTTCGACCTTCACTCGCGACCACCGATGACTGTATTCCAACTGTTGTCATGATGGTTCCACCGAGTGATCGACGTTGTGAACACGTGGACGGAAGGTCATGGATGGCGCAGCTCACCCACTATCCAGCATTAGTGGCCGAATCTCACCATCCTCTGAATCAAAAGGTTCCCAAGACTGTCTATAACGATTTGGAAAAAACCCTTCTGTTTCCGGTGCACGGAAGACAAAGTGTCACACCCTTATTAATTCTTTGGTTCTGATTCGAATATGGCCTTTCCACCACAATGAGTTGCTGTCCGCACACAGTTAGCCTTAGTGAACCAACTGGAGGTAAAATTCCGGGACGCTCATCAGCTTTCTGTGGGCTTGTTCATTATTTATTATTCCTGAACAATACATAAGTACGGGGGACCTTGAAGGAGCACTACTCATAACGTTGTTGAAAACCTTTCGACATCCCACAGCTGATTTTGCCCTCATCAGGTAGGCGCGGCCCCCGAGTCCTCATGATCCTTATGTTCTGCTTGGCCTCAAATTGGAATGAGAAAAGGGAAGAACGGAGAAGACCAGCATAAACGAATTATTCAGTTGGATGTAGCTGAATCTCCCGTAAGAACCAAATTCGCGTCCAAACGAGGATAACTTATTTAGACTCCCGAATTTGCCTCAGCAAATCCATTAATCGAAAAGCCCATCATGTTTGTCACACGAAACTCCAAAGTCCGAGGTCGTAGACTAAAACAAGTCCATCCAAAACAGGCCAACACGATTTTGCCGAAGTACGTGTCAAGCCCGTGGGGAGCTAAACGGGATTTAACCCGTCAGAATACACGCTCAAACATTCTCACAGTGACAAAGGCAAAAAACGGCCCAACCCAAAGCAAGCACACACTGATGGATGATATCAAGTTATCCGGCAGAACATGCTTGTTCCAAGTTCAGCGGTCGCACAACAAAATCTGTGTCAAGGTGCGTAAATAGTGAATGAATTCACAACATTTTGGTGTGATTTAGCCGTATGACCTAAACTCACTACTTCCCTCCAGTGTGTCCTCCTGACGGTGCGAACCCCGTCACTTAGGTTAATGTAGCCGGCCCTCAACATGTATTTACCACTGGCAGTCATTTAGAGCCCTTTAGATATATCTGAAAAGGTAACCGAACCCACATGCATCTTCTGATAATAATGCAGAGACAAACTTTGAACCAGGTACCCAGTTAGTCAGTAGCAACGATGAAGAACTCCTAGCGTTCACCCTGAACTGAACAACGTTTCCACCCATAAGGTTGCTGAGAACTCTTCAACAGCCCACTACCGGTTTCGTCCTTCTTGGGACACTTCACGCAGGCGCAGTCCCCGAGTTTCCGTCAATCTCATGTTCTACCTGAAACCAAATTGCGCGAAAATTAGCGAAGTACACTCATTTGCAAACAAATTTGGTATTTTCATAGACTCACCTGCAACCCAGCTGAATCTCTCGCAGGCGCAGGAGTTTCCGTCAATCTCATGTTCTACCTGAAACCAAATTGCGCGAAAATTAGCGAAGTACACTCATTTGCAAACAAATTTAATTTGTTCATAGACTCACCTGCAACCCAGCTGAATCTCTCGTTCGTGATGTTTCCAGGCAAATGGTTGAGTTGTTGAGTGTGATTCATGAGCATTCTACCGAGGTAATTTAACAAGACATGACAAGATAAACAAAGCGACTAAGGTAACTACATCCGCACTCGTAATTCGCAGCTTGTATTCAAAATGATGCACAAAAATGAAGAAAGCCGCATATTTTCTGTTCATCGCACAAGAAGGGCAAAACTGGTCGTGGGTTGTCGAAGAGTTTTCAGCAACCTTATGAGTAGCTTTGTTCTGGAATGAAGCATACTTTCCGTCCACAAAATTTTATGTGCACCGATTATTCTTTGACACCTTGGGACCTATACACGGATCACAGGCCGACAGAATTCAAGGTGGCATCCATGCGCTTCAGCAACATAAGACCTACTCTAC
>NW_008751805.1:782231-782578 GCF_000715545.1 Opisthorchis viverrini
AATAAACCATGTTTGACAGAAACCGGAGAACTTCGTCTTTTGGATGAGCTCCAGGAAGGGCGAAACTGGTCGTGGGTTGTCAAAGAGTTTTCAGCAACCTTATGAGTAGCTTTGTTCTGGTATGATGCATGCTTTCCGTCCACCGCATTTTATGTTCACCGGTTATTCTGAGGGCTTGAAACATCAAAACCGAGAGATTCAGCTGGGTTCCAGGTGGGTCTCTCGAAAAAGGAACAAATCTGTTTGCAAACGACTGTATTTCGCTAATTTCGTGCAATTTGGTTTAAATTAGAACATAAGGTTGACAGAAGCTCGGGGACTGCGCCTACCTGATGAGCCCCAAGAAG
>NW_008751805.1:782650-809869 GCF_000715545.1 Opisthorchis viverrini
ATCTCGAATATCGTAACGACTGAAACATGGGGCGGCCTGGTGTAGCACATGCAGTTGCTTCGAAACATCAAAAGTGAGAGATTCAGCTGGGTTCCAGGTGAGTCGACCTGTTGACCCATCTGAATAAACGAAATCAGACTTCCGTGTCACCATCGCCTATTCTACTCGTGTAACCAAGCTCCGGCTGCCATATCGAGGTGGGTCTGCTCCAGTTCCTAAGAGATGAAACTATATCCTTGCTGCAGTTTGCCGCCCGTTTACTAATTACAACCGAAATGACTCATCCTGGACAATCCTTGACAGCAGCGATTATATGGTACTGTACGGGAGGATTGCGGTATCGTACCGAGACGTAATGGAACTAATTGAAGACACCGAGACCCCATCGCTTAATGTGCCCCAGGTGCTCAGTGTAATACTGTCATACTTAGGTCAGCCAATGGCTACCAAATGGTCTCCTCGAGTTAGTCCGCCGATCTTACTTCTTGAGGCTTACACACAGCCGATCCTGCTTCGCGCGAACCGTTTGTCTCTTTATCAGGTGGTTTTAACAGGCATTTCCGCATTGGCTATCACCCAACCTTATGTATTGTATATTGGTTTCGTAATATTGTTTCGTGAAATACCAGCCAGTCCGTGAACATCACTTTACCTAGTTTCAGTGCTTTTAAATCAGTTAGTTTACATCCAGTACATTACATTATCGACTCATTGAATCAAAATTCATCAATCTAACATTAACGAGATTTTCATCCTCCCCAAATGGAGCAAACTTGACACACACACACCCAAATGGAGAAACTTGACGCACACATACACATATGCCGTTCCTTTCCTTACTTAAGTCTGATCGGTTAAAGCAATGTCCACCACTGACAAGTGGCAAACTTCAATCAGATAGTTCATCATGGCTCATCACCCACATATATGAAGCTCCGCAGTTCGCGATGCTCTTTTCCGCAAACGATAATTTGGCATACGTGACCATATTGTCACGGCTTTTGATGCTGGACACATTGTTCGACAGAGAAACCGGGAATTCAATCAAAGAACTTCTCCGGTACCAAGGGTTGTGGTAGTGTGGTCGTGCACTAGGTATACCAAAAGCTGGCCTGTCGAAAGCAGTGCTGTTCCCATGTCCAGTTCGAATGAATCAAGCAGAGAGGTGGCCAGACTTTAATCTGACAGAAAGGTACGAAAAAGGTACGAAAATTACCGGTTACTGTCTGTGCAACTTGCCTTCCAGGACGAGATTCGTGTGATCCCCATCCCTGCTCTTGTTTGGAGAAGCTGAAAAATAAAGCCGATAGTCGATGCCAGTGTCATTGCTGTTGCCACTTTCCGCCCGGATTGTTCGGACGAGTGTCTGGGGGTGTAGGCACATTGGAGTGATTGTGACAGGCTTGCATTAGCCCCATTTTCCATCCATGATATCCCATCATGTAACAATCTTTTAGCTGATATTCCCACGTGACCAAACTAACAATATTCAGTCCATATGAACCCTAGTCAGCACATCTGTTCACCACGTCAGGCCTTGTCTTGCTTTGATCATACTGTGTTTGTGTTGATGGTCGGTCTTCTTAATGGCCTCCAAATTCTTCAGAGAAGCTCTATGTAAGGTTGAGGAGTCCAGCCTTCCTTCATGTTCCGAACAACACTCAACAGTCTGGTGGGTAAGCCTGTCTGTTACTGTATAAAACTCTCATTCTCCACTCACAGAATCACGAGTGCAACTGGAGTTTTGACCGAATGGTTGTAGGTTTGATTCCCATTCTTGTTGTTCATCCCCTCGTTCCACTCCAGGTGTGCTTTTTCCTCATTCAAGCTGTACCAAGTTCCCTTTACTTCTGCAACGATCCCAAACGACCTACACGAGGTCAGTTTCCATATAAAGTACCACGGAAGAAATCGAAAAAATTCCAGCAAGTTCAGCAGTTTAGTTAAAGTTAAGAACATGGTCTTCGGAATACACTCATTTGCAAACCAGCTTCGTTTTTCGAGAGACTCACCAGGAACCCAGCTAAGTCTCTCGTTTGTGATGCTTCCAGGCAACTGAATATGCTGCACCAGAATACCTCATGTTTTAGTCGCCACGAAATATCGCGATACATGTATATCTTTGTAATGTGCTACCCATAAGGTTGCTGAAAATCCGTCGACAGCCCACGACCGGTTTCGCCCTTCTTGGGGCTCATCAGGTAGGCCTAGTTCCCGAGTTTCCGTCAACCTTGCGTTCTGCTTGAACCCAAATTGCACAAAGTTAGGGAAATATACTCATTTGTAAACTAATTTGCTTTTTCCAGAGACTCACCTGGAACCCAGCTGAATCTCTCATTTATGATGTTTTCAAGCAACTGAATGTGCTGCACAAAACGAACTTATGAGTAATATATGACTCTAAGCGTGGTCTTCGCTTGCGCGGAGTAGGTGGATCAATAAACATTTCTATTGTGAGTCGCCTAGTACCTTCACTGTGACAACTTGTGTGTCTGAAGAAGGGACCTTCATGAATATAGTGCGAAAGATTAGAAGTTACACGCTATTCTTGTGGCAGGCAGGTCTGATGGCTGAAAAACCGTTAGCATATACTCTGACCATTCAGCTCACATTAACCTCAGCCCCATACGACCGTCTGGGATCACAAAACCAACTATGTGACTTACAGTCAGCTTATAATCTCAGACAGCTAGTTTTAAATTAAAAATGGAATCTCGAGATAAGCCACGAGTAGATGGATGCGACCGTGGACGTCAAAGGCGACTTTTTTTCAAGAGTGCTGCGCTGGTGCTGATACCAACACGTCCCAATAATGCATCGGAAACAAGGACAGTAAAGGACCAACCAACAAGACCCGGTCGGTACATTGTCTAGGGTGCAGGGCGAGTGCACTAATCAATACGCGCGGATTATTCCGACACGTATCCGGGTGTGAAGACACTCCGAGCCAAATCACGAACAAAGAACGAAGTATGCGTTGCACGTAGCATTAATTCAACAAGATCAGCACAGAAAGGGGACAAACAAGGCTATCGCGCAATAAAGATGAAATTAGAAACGTGCTATGCCAATAACTGAGTGGGAAATCGCAAAAAAACTCTCACTGGAACAACAGAATTTCGGGACTGACGTCCTAAGCTCGAAGTAAAGTGACTGGACAAGGCTCACGGTTAAGCGCGCGCACGATCAATTCTATCAAGCATGAAACAATCAAGAATGAAAAGGAAATGAAGGGTCAAACAAAACGTCCTTGCAATTACTCAGTACTACCAACCAAACTCGGTCGGTAGCCTCGACAAATCTGTCCGGATAATAAACCCAATTTCAATTTCAGCCATCGGTCATCAGGCGGGAACCTTGCGCTGACTCTTTCTTGTGGCTGGACCAGGGTAACAGCAGGGTTCGGACAAACTGCTTTTGCTGCCCAAACATTTGTTCAGGGGTACTCGGTATAAAATCCAGAAGGCTGATTCCAAGTTCATACAGTGAGATGAGGCAACCAGATGTTCAAGGATGGCATCTTCGACGTTGCTTCTCTCTCTCTCTCTCGCCTAGTGACCACCGAAACAATAGATGCCGTCTTACCATTTCTGCTAGTTGTCGCATCATTCGACCAATATATACAGCCGAATGCGAACGCTGAGCTTGATAGGTGCATGTAATCGTGCGCCATCGGAGATAACACACTCATCTTCGAGGCGTTCAAAAACCAACAGTCGCTGCGTGACTGTGACCACCGGAGACAACTCATCTTTGAGGCGTTCAAAAACCAACAGTCGCTCGGCTGCACTGAATGAGTCGTGGAGGACGATAGACAAGTGGCGTGCATACACCTGAGAAGATGCGTCACTTTTAGATGTAACGCTAACACAGTTCTTTCTTCAAACCAGTCGGAAAGTATTGTCTCTAGGCTTTAGCAGCATATTTTTAGCCGGAGATTCCTTCAGAATGACCGTTTTCGAGCACCCCCGTTTTTAAACCTTCACCAGAATGAATCTCGTAGGCTTGGTGTGACAAACCTTTCACCAGATTTCGTTTTTCGTGCAGTGGAATGGCGCCCAGATGTCGGAGATACTGAATTACCCTGTTAGGCTTATGATGAATAGTTCTTTACTTAGATACTAACCATAAACTTAACTGCTTATTTCACTCCCTTTATAACCCAACCTGAGTTCGTATATAAGCGTACACCAATGGCTATAATGTCTGGCGCGCCGCATTCCAAGCACTGATTTTCGAGTCATCGTCGTCCACTTACGGTGGATTAAATCTACCTGATTGTTTGTTCCACATACAGATGAGACATTACCGCACCCGTCCAATTGTTCCCACTCACGAGGACAAAAATCACACCATTTCTAACTTCTTCGAGTATTATTCCGTCATTCAGAGTTGTTGTCCACGATTTCGACGAACATAAAGCTGACAAATGATCGGGTACAGGCCACATAGCTCCCAAAACATATTTATCTCGGAGAAGTAGTGTTCACTTTTGGAACGCCACTTCCAGTTCTTGTGTGCTGACGAGGGTGTGGTCACTACCAAATTGCCATCGCATTACAGGTTTCCATCTGGTTACCTTGAGGTTTTCCTCTTAAATCAATGTCCTGTATACTCAGATCTTTGGACTAATATCTCATGGTCGTTATTCTCGAAACAGATTGCATGCAGTTTTGCTGCTAGTTGCTACAGATGTTTGAAGGAGCAAGCAATTTATTTAGTTCGTAACCCTTCGACCTTTGTTCCAACACTTTATGGAATGACAGGGTTTCGGATGCTTGCATGAACTGGTGGAATGCTAGCCCTGGGAACCAAATGATCCGCTTCTGACATTGTCACTATTGATGACTAGGCTGTACAACTCTGTCTTGTGCTTTGCAAAGTTTGGTTTGGGGATGATTTAGGTGTGAAACGAATCCCGTCCAAAGTAGCTGGCTCATTAAGCCTGTAAATCCGTGTGTATGAAATCCTTCCAGATTCATTCCAGTTGGTAACACGTTCGTAATGCCTGACCGACTGAGATCTGTAGGGACATAGATCTGAAAGTAACTCACTTACGGCTTGCGAAGATTTGCCTGGTTTCATCTAATTCATATCATGTTATCCCACTATTACTAAAAACGAGGGAGTGCTTTCCATTGTGTTTTGAACTTCTAGGACCATCGCGCAGAACGGAGTTGAAAAACCCAACACTGAGAAGGGGTTCCTCTCACCATCCTCCCCGCCTCCCCCTGTTTGCATGATTAGTCAGACGGCTGTGACAGTAGATGGATGTTCAAAACGACAGCCCGGTGGTCTGATTCCATTGTGAAAGACTGTATGCATATTCACGCAATTCAATGAGGGAACGTAGAGCGCGAATGAAAATTCAAACCGTCCGAATATGGTGAAATCAGCTGTCTGTGGTCACATGCGTAGTGGTGGACTCTAACCAAAAGACTAGGTCAAAACAGAGTGCCGCAAGCGACGAACGGTTCAGAGTTTGATAAGTCAGCTGGAGATGGTTGCAATATAGACCCCGATCGTGCAAAGGTAGAATTCTGAACACAACAGTCCAGCAGTCGCCCAATGGAGAATTTTCACACTGATTTTGAGGAGCAACCTGGTTGCAAGGAGGAACTGAAGATGGCCCATTATATATATCGAATTGGCATTTCTCCGGTTAAACTAAACAGGAGGAACGCGCATCTGTGAGGAGAGTTCGGTTTTCGGGGTGCATTTCTATGGGTTGATTAAAACAAAACACACAGTCCAGATGGGCACATGAATGAATGTTCAAACAGGATTGCTGCAAACTTTCTCTGCCCGACTACGGACAATGATACTCGAGGTTTTATCTTGAACATTAGGTAGTAAACAATCACATATTCGTACTTGTTTGTCTCAGATGAATAGTAAAAACCGCTGGTCAATTAACTCTCTTTTTCCTGCTCAGATGTGTGAAATTATTCCAAGTCACCAGATGTTGTTGTCGTTTTTTGGGTGAACCCAGGGTGTTTTCCAGATACTCAGCCGTGAAGCTTGGGTAGAAGCTAACACAGAGAACTCCCTCAACATAGAAAATTTTGACCTTTTGTGTTTCAGCACCGAAAATGCCGCGAACAGCGCACTAAGCAGTGTCATGTCCACAGTCTTAAACCGTGAGCAGACACAATAAACAAGCCTGTTTGTGAAATTCCTTCACAGTGGTAACTATCGAGGCATATCCGGTCAAACGGGAGTCTTTATTCCCGATGACTTTGAGGCATACAGGTCCTGTCATAGCCCATAACAATGTCCACTGGGAGACGAATTAGGGAAGATGGTTCAACGAATCGACTTGGATACTGAATGTTTGTTTTTAGTAGGCTATGTGATTCATTACCTTGCAACTTCAATGCATGATCAATAACCTGTTTTTTACATCGTGTAAGCGCTAGCCGAAGACAGTCAGGCCAAGCGCTGAGCTTTGAGGATCGATTTTGAACTGTCTGAGGCAATCGCCACCAATAGGTGAGCAGATGTTGAGTTCAGCATGGGTATGTGACGAATTAGATCGAGGGGCCTTGAAAATGAGCTCACAGAGAGACTGCTGTCAATCAACTGGAACGGGAACAGAAAAGATATGAAAGTGATGAGGAGAAGAGTAGCCCGCCCTTACTCACTCACCATGTAAGGTCATAAAACGGCTACTGAAGCCATGTCACAGTCTGTGTAACATGAAATTATCTACTATTGTGTGAACCACGAGTAAATGAGAAGCGTAAAGCTGCTAGATCACCCAACTAGAGTCCTCATACGGGGCCTTTAACTTCAAAGTCAAACAGTGAATGTCCTGACACCACAGTTTCCAGGTAAAAAGAACTGAATCCAATAACGAGGTTGGTATGAGAGCCTCTATGTGCGTCATGTGGGTACCTTTGGGTGTTAGTATGGCTTTTTTCGGGTCTTGGAGTTGCCCGCGAGACCCTGCTATACATAAGGACTAATTTAAAAAAATTCTGCACCGTTAACGTTGAACGGAATTGTCCTCTTGTTCGCTGGAACGTTCACCAAAGTTGTCCGATAAAAACGCCACCAGACTACCACTTGACTGCAACAGATATTCGATTTTGTCTCCCTAGATCCAAGCAGGCCCTCAATCACGATAAGAACCAACCATACTAGATGGAAACTTATTCTGAAAAGACAGCGTCAGATTCACAAGAAAACAAACATTGTGCAAATTGTCCGCTCCAACTGCGCACATGTCCTCAGACCTGAAAATAATCGTAATCCTAATGTAGCGTCTATGACCGTCATCCAAGTTGCACCAAAGTGAAGTCCCAATGGGATGAATTGGACACTTTAAATAGTACGGGGTGCCGGATGAGTGCAATTCGTCGCAGAGAAGACTTCTTTCAATCAGTGCAAGTTTTGGGCAAAAGTTGTTGTATGCGCAGCCTCTTTTCTGTGAATTTGGATCTCCATCTCAAGTGGTTCTCTCCACCAGACAGCCACTTACTTCATTTTACTAATGTAAACTATAGCCACCTCTGTACTGGTATATATTCGTCTTGCAGCTATATGTCCCAAAAAACATCAGAAAACATTCACAAGGTACCACTTCTGAATTTGAACAGACAGCGCAGTAGTAAAACGAACCCTTACACTAACTGATGTATTTTAGGGAGGCTGCAAGGTAAATACGTGGACAATGTTTCTAACAGACACCCTTAGAAACAGTAGGTCAATAATGCTTTATTTTCTGAAAACAGTCAGTACTCAAACCCTTTTCTAACCAATGGAGAGAATACGGAAGACGGTCTCGCCTTCTCGAAAATTTTAAGCAGCGAAAAATCCAGCTGATAGTTCGAAACATTCATACCTGCGTGCATCGGACAGTAGTAAAATTACCTGATTGAGCGCCACATACATTCGGGCCTGTGGGATGTTTATTCATGAATGTTTCTGATAACAACAGGAACGACTTTGAGTGGCTCTCGGAAGATCTTAACGAGGCCAAATGATACTCCTTCGGACTCAGAAAGAAAGAAACCGTTTTCTTATTCGCCCCCATTTGTCAGAACCAAATCAGTTCCGGGATAATATAAGTTACTGCTAGAAATTTCTCTTTTTCCTTCGGACTCAGAGAGAAAGAAACCGTTTCCTTATTCGCCCTCATTTGTCAGAACCCAGTCAGTTCCGGGAGAATATAAGTTACTGCTAGAAATTTCTCTTTTGTGCATGCTTTATACCAATTAATCTGCAGGTTTGACATGAGCAGTTGAATGCTTGGAAGCGTTTTTAGCATTTTCATGATCACTTAGAGGGAGAGAAGCTGATGAAATGATGGTATGCTTGTTGATCCGTTGTGGAATATACCGGGCAACCGGGGCATATTTCAAAATCCTTTCACAGAACAAAAGTCCGAAATGTTTCACATTTGGGGGAACGAAATAAGGCTGTGTACCATAAAGC
The DNA here is from genome assembly GCF_000715545.1 of Opisthorchis viverrini. Lineage (NCBI taxonomy): Eukaryota > Metazoa > Platyhelminthes > Trematoda > Opisthorchiida > Opisthorchiidae > Opisthorchis > Opisthorchis viverrini. Next base: position 791,090 of record NW_008751805.1, read on the forward strand.
CCAAGAAATGATCGATAAGCTTACCAGAAGACCAATGTTTAAATTTGATTGATCCACACGTACTTATTGATTCTGTTGAACCAGTTCCGCGTCTGAATGTCCAACCCGGGACTTCATTCTATAAGTGAGATCATTCTGTGCTGAAAGCTGAGATGAACTGTACATCTATTTGATTTGTCTTGGGAACTATCAATAATTTGCGTCTGACCAACCTCTGAGGTGATTCGATCCAGCTTTCTTCTGATGACTAACTGAACACTAAGCCTTTGGTCACCCATGGCTGGTCAGTATTGTGATCAACTTAATTTTAAGACGTGAAATGAATATTTTCCAAAGTGGGTCTGACAACTTGGTGCAAACCATTAACTACTCAGGTGTTATGTCTTCTCACGAGGTCTATCGATGGGTCGTAGAACGACCAGACGCCAGCGAAGTGTTAAACGCTGCCGCTGGCAAGGAGTGAAACTATGCATCAACACAATTAATTTACCAGACATGCAGTTAGTGGTTACCGGGTCGGATGCTAGTAACTATCACCCCATGCCGAGGTGGAAAAAGTAAACCAGTGTCAATGTACGTTAGTTTTAAATATGGTCCCAGTTTAATGGCTTCTTTAGTTTTTACGTGAAAACCCCAGTCTCCATCATCATTGGTCTACTGAGTCGATACAAGAGTTTTTTGAACGTGTGAGAATTGGAATGAATCATCCTCGCTCTCTCGCCCAAGTCACACACTGGAACTGACAGATCGATGTAGATCAATAGAATGTGGTGGAATTTTGTTGACCCTGCTTGCTGTTTGCGGGCTTAGACTATGCAAATCGCCTCAAGCTTTGTCACAGGCGGTTGAGTCACATACTACCAGCCCCCCTGCCAAGGAATCCCCACGATCTTTGGTGAAGCAACGGATCTTCGCCTGAATAATAAGAGAAGCGTGCCGTCTCATTCATAAGTCATCCCACTAATGCAAATCTGCCCAGCCAAACGCTTCGTGCATGAAACTGTTTTTTAACAACCGGGTCCGTTTGTTACATCACAGACCGCCAAAGTTCTTGGCCAACTGGCCTGATTCGAAGCCGGCAGGGGAACTTGCCTGACTTCGTGCTTCTCATATGAGATGATAATTAATGCGCGCTCGCTCACCTTACGATGAACTCACCTCAAGGGTGTTTTCATTAATCATTGTGTACTTTTGAGAAAATATAACCTAGCCCCAGCAGCACACAGGAGATAGTTGTCACTGACAATGTAGGCTACAAAGCTATTAAGCTTTAAATGTGGAAGACCGCTTCAGTTTTGCAACTGCGCCTTACTTAGCCGCCCTTGATAAGGAACAATAAATGTGAAATTGGACACCCTGATTTCGAATAAAAATTGTGTTTGAATGAGAGCTGAACTGAGCATCACGCACTAGGATAGATTGACAGCCAAGACGAGATCTACAGAATTCTTCGCTAACCAAACACATTCTGACAGGCGAGCTATCAGAGATATTCGCCCTCATCCGACTGATCATGACACAGCGAAATGGCAGGTAACTGAGCGTGGCTCGTGTTTTGACTTTTACAGTGGGGCAGCGGGCGTCAGTATTGTCCAAATATCCTAGGATTATTGGCTTGGAGCAAGACCTTGTTAAGGCGCCCGAGTACATACAACACAAATATCCACAATGGAAAGCGAACCTGTAACGCCCGGCTTACAAGTTGTCTCTCTAACCTCGATTTAGATGAAACCAATATTTCCATGTGACTGTCTAATATTCACGTCTTGTCGTAAGCATCTAGAAGCGAGAAGAAACATCTCTCCTGGTTCTCATCCGTCTCACCAGTCACGCAGTGTTACAAGACTCTTCAACGTGCAAACATATGAGTACAAGATACCTATCATTTTCGTAACATTTCGTATGAACCCAGTAAGAGCTCATTCTCTCGCACTATTCTCCCAAGTTTCGTTCGACAACCAATCGGTCAAAGTAGCTCGTCATGATGCAATAATCCCGTCCTACAACCATACATTTGGACTGTTCTTGAAGCTAACAAATTCAATCTGTCGGCGCGTTTTCGGTTGTGCAACGGGTTCTTCCATTGAAGAATGTATCCAGCACCAGAAATTGCGTTGGTTGGGACATGTGTTACGTATGCCGAACCATCGTTTGAAGAAGAGAGTGCTGTTTTCCATGTCCAATTCAGAGTGGCGTAAACAGAGAGGTGGCCAACCCTTGACTTGGCGGAGGAGTATGAAGGAGATCACGAAACGCTTGGGTGCTGTCGGTGCTACTCACCTTCCAGGATGGGGACCGCGTGATCCTCACCGTGCCTGGTTGGAGACACTACAATATATGGCTGCCAACCGATGTCAGTGGCGTTCTTGTTGTCAGTTTCTATCCAGATCGCCTGAGTGGATATCTGGAAGTATAGGAATCTCGGAATGATCCTGGTAAGCCAGCACTAAGTCCCTTCGTTATTCACGATCGTGGCAAGCCAGCACTAAGTCCCTTCGTTATTCACCCTTATTACAATAAGGCTTTCAAATAAATCATGGTTGTACGGCAGTGAATCATCGGTGTTGAACACTGATATCATGCTGTCGATGATGATGATGATGATGTCGGCTTAATAACGGTAAGTAATCCGACCTTCAACAGAACGTAACTGAAGGAGCATATTCTCACGGCATGTGAACTGAGTTTTAAAAAAGTCATGGAAACAGAACGAACATCACCACCTACCAGCGACCCACTGCCGAATAGTGATTTATACAAAATCTAATCCGAAGGCTCGAAGATCTGTAGGCACATGCTCTTAATGTTGAACACAGATTGAATTGCCTGTTCCAGGCTGGTCGATTCATTCGAGTTCTGAAGCTAATCACTTGGCATGACGAAGCTTCTTGTCAAAAGCGTAACCTTGCTCAACAATATATTTACCGATTGTTTCCCAAACTTTTCCGAAAACGGGTTCTGAGGCTGTTCATATGACAAGAATTGTAGATTTGTTGCTGCAACCTGTCAGCTTTTCCAATCAAGTATCGATAACTATTTATGGTTTGAGCCTATGATGTCCATCTGGATATCGATCTTTTCGTTTGTGAGTTTACAATCAATTTTCAATTGTTTCCGACCTGTTACCCGGACCAACATTCTGACCAACCAGATAAGCTGACAAGCCAGAATTTGAACTATAGTCTTCTCGGTCGGTCCTCCCTGTGGTAGGTCGTTTACTTATCAAGTAATCGATCGCATTACACCCACAGTTCATTGCAGATCCAAAGCCCTCTGATGTTCTTTTAAAGGAAACTACTCACAAGGTTGCTGAGAACTCTTCGACAGCCCACGACCAGTGTATTTCTCGAAAACAGTGCAATTTGGGTTCAATTAAAATCATAAGGTTTTCGGAAACTCGGGGACTGCGCCTACCTGATGAGCTCCAAGTAGGGCGAAACCGGTCGTGGGCTGTCGAAGAGTTTTCAGCAACCTTGTAAGTAGTTTCCTTTATGAAAATATACTGCGATATCTCGAATATGATGCCAACTGAATCATGAAGCGGCCTGTGCGCAGCACTTTCAGCTGGAGGACATCATAAACGAGAGATTCTATTTAGTCCCCCGTGAAAACCAAATTGATTTGCAAATGAGTGTATTCCTCTGATGTTCCTTTCGCTAGTCAATATGAGTTATTGACTTAACTGACAACTGGGAAAATAATGTCACCAAGTCAATAATATCCCAAATTGTCTCCTGTATCATATTTGACGGTTCTAAAATGACTGCGAATCTTTAGGCTTTGTGTGCATTTTGGTTCCGTAAAAGATAAGTGGAACTCTTTGCAGTTGAGATTTGTAGTCAACTTCAGGGAAAAGAGTGTCTGGTATTATCCCTAACAAGGCACCGATATCAGCACCTAGAACCAAGGATAAAGTGCCCCTTACATCGAATTAGGAGTGATCCCACAGTTCAAGGAATTAAGTTCGCTATAGCTAGTTTTGACTATTCAGCAGGCATGAATATTATGTGATGCGAGACCGATTACAAGTCTGTACCGAGCTTTCAATACACAAGGCCTATGCCTTATGAGTATGCTGCACACAGGCCGCCTCATGAAGAATATCATAAACGAGCGATTCAGTTGAGTCTCCGGTGAAAACCAAATTGATTTGCAAATGAGTGTATTCCTCTGATGTTCCTTTCGCTAGTCAATATGAGTTATTGACTTAACTGACAACTGGGAAAATAATGTCACCAAGTCAATAATATCCCAAATTGTCTCCTGTATCATATTTGACGGTTCTAAAATGACTGCGAATCTTTAGGCTTTGTGTGCATTTTGGTTCCGTAAAAGATAAGTGGAACTCTTTGCAGTTGAGATTTGTAGTCAACTTCAGGGAAAAGAGTGTCTGGTATTATCCCTAACAAGGCACCGATATCAGCACCTAGAACCAAGGATAAAGTGCCCCTTACATCGAATTAGGAGTGATCCCACAGTTCAAGGAATTAGGTTCGCTATAGCTAGTTTTGACTATTCAGCAGGCATGAATATTATGTGATGCGAGACCGATTACAAGTCTGTACCGAGCTTTCAATACACAAGGCCTATGCCTTATGAGTATGCTGCACACAGGCCGCCTCATGAAGAATATCATAAACGAGCGATTCAGTTGAGTCTCCGGTGAAAACCAAATTGATTTGCAAATGAGTGTATTTCCCGAAAACAGTCCAATTTGGGTTCAAGTAAGAAATAAGGTTGATGGAAACTCGGGGATTGCGCCTACCTGATGAGCCCCAAGAAGGGCGAAACCGGTCGTGGGCTGTCGAAGAGTTTTCAGCAACCCTTGTGAGTATTTCCTTTGTTCATTTCTTCTTTCAGGAAAGGGGGTAATAGGCTGTCCGGGTATCTCGTCTCTGGCGAATTTCCAGGTACTCTAAAACTGGAAAAATACCTTGAGTGACCAATGCAAAATACCCTCTCCCGACTACGATTCTCCCAGGGTGAGAAAACTTCCTTAGTTTTGTGGGTTCATACTCAGCAGCATACCGTACAGAAGGCCATCCGGGAGACGTGGCAGGAAGTGTTCACCATTAAGTAGCTTTTATTAGCAGCAGATCTGGGCAACGCGACATTCTACATTGGCCCAAATATCGGTATGGTTTTCAGTTTGGTCATGCTAAAAAAAACCACAAGATGTACAAAATAATCAATCTCTGAACCCGTCTCGAGCTTCCCCCCAATCAATGCTTGTTTTCTTTTTTTAGGGTGTGGGAAGTAAGTCAAAGAGGTGTGTTACTGTGCCCAGGATTGTCTGTCACTCAGAGAGTCAATCCATGGTTGATGAGATCAATCCTACAGTTTAACCGGCTCCAGAACTAATTTGATGGAAAGCGCTTATTCTCATTGAGTTTTAGCCAATCCATCCCGTAGTATCTTATAGTACATCATGGGTTAGGTAAATCCCGCTTAACTCAGTTCCGCTTGGTGTCTAGGACGTTACCATAAATCGATCTCGTCCATTTCCATCAAAGCCCGCTTCGATTTCAGGTCTGACAATAACAAAAAATTGTTAAACCTGGATAAAAACCGAAAAGCTTCCAAATTACTCCACAAACCTCAGTTCCAATAAAGGCAGGTCTAAAATTATCTGAAAAATGGTAAAATCCTTCATGAAGGCTTGGCCATCTCATCTGTCTAACTTGCCGAATGACTTCGATATTATATCGGAAACCCAGTAAAAGAATCATGTTAGTCATGCAGAGGGGTGTCGTTGTTTTGTGAGGGTCACTCAGCCGATACCAGGCAATCTAAATGCACTCTTGCTCCACCCCCCGTTCTCGGGTTGCTATGGTGATCTCTCTGAACTTAGTGGCCGTACTGATCCATGCAGACACGAGGACAATGGAGGTGTGGTAAACCAATTTGTCTTCCCGACAAGTGCCTCATTTCGAGGGGTTGGAACTGAACGTCCATGCGTAGTCTAAACGCATGCACGTCATGGACACATGTCGTTTTCCCGTCAGCTTTACTGGGCAACTACAGTTGAATGCTGATGCCTGCTCCTACATGCGCATGTGTCAGGCACGAACAATTGTAAATTTTGAAAGTTAGCGGAGGTTATCAGCTGGCAGACAGCTTCGTGCACTGCGTCAGACCAGCAAGATGTAGTTGTCAATCATGAATTTCAGCCGACGGAGCTCTGACCACTGAACGATAGCAGGGTAGCGACTAGATGGTCCACTGATAGAATCTCGGTGTATGTGCCGGGTTTCCAACTGAAACTTCCATGCATGGTTCATTTTAAAGCGCAGGCTGCGGTTTATCCGTCTGACAGAGTGGCTAGTGCGTGCAGACTACGGATCGATAGCCGAATTGGATTGGACAGCTGAATGAATGCTGGATGCTGGATGGATTGCTGATTTTGGCTCACTGTTGAGGAGGTAGTGCAGGAAGCAGCACCTACGCACTCCCATTTGGAACCATCAAATATCAGCATAAACTGTCACAGTCATTTAAAAAAGCTATAAATGAGATTCTTGGACCCCAGTAACTATAACGTTGACTAGTTTGGCTAGGGACACAAAGGACTTACTGATTTAAGCATGGCAAGCTATGCAAGGTGGACATTTTTAGCACAAGCTGACGCTGGTCGTAAATATTTATCTTACAATATGCTTCTCGGTAAACCACCAAATGAAATCTTTGAAAAGGATGACATGGTTCCGCAACCCAGTAAGTCATGCGATGGGTTATCACAATAGCTTCACTTTGCAAATTAACCACCTTAGCGGTTCCTTCATTTGAATCTCAGTTCTGATTGCCAACAGGCGCGGAAGTGTTGCTCAATGTTCAACGAACTTTAACAATAAATCAACACTGTGATTAGCGAACTACACTCATTTGCAAACAGATTTGGTTTTGCGAGAGACTAATCTGGAACCCAACTGAATCTCTCGTTTGTCATGCCCTGAAGCAACTGCATATACTGCACCGGGGCGCCTCCTGTTTCAGTTGGTACTACATAAATAGCCTCCGAGGACGGGGGAACAGCACCACATCAGACAGAATTGCCCGAAACGCTATGAATAGCGCTGCTGTACCCATGTCTTGTACATTGGTGGCCGGGACTGGAAGCGTAGTTTGGCAAGCCAATCAGTAACAGAAGCAAACGTAAACCCTAGTTCGGTCAAAAAGCCGCAGTGAACTGCAGTGAGTAGTGATCACAGGCCGAATGATCGATGACGTCAATGGAACGATCAATGTCAGTCAGTCGATAAGCTTGTACTGTTAACAGCTGGACTGCTTGAGAGGAAAGGACGACGATAGTCAGTAAAAAGCAAGCGAAGCTTTCATTAGTACAGCCAATTTTAACTCAAGAAGATATGAAACTGAGCGTCCATTTTACGTCCACATTAATATATGACACCAACAAAGATTATATGGCCAGACAGTAGAGGGATGGAGTACAAATTATTGATCGATTCTACTTTACGAAATGTCACAGATGGTCTAGACACTATACTGTGCATGAACCAGACACGTTGTGTGTGAGGTCACTTTACCAGTCAGGAAACCAAAGTGTTTGAATAATTTCATGGTTCGATTTCGAATGGAAAGCTCTAAATCGAGAGTCTTCAACCTTAACCTATCAACCATCTCCTTTCTACTCGAGGTGCTTATGGATGGGGAAATATTGAAATTTCGTTTGACCACGACCCGAACCTCGTGCTATACATCACGTCTTAGAAAAAATAGTGTAGGCCGTATGAGGATGGTTGTCTGTTGTATATTCATGTGACGTAGGCTACATATTAGCAGCCCAGTTAATTTGCCTATTCTTCTGGCTACTGGGTGCGAAACTTTTTTTAACCCAGTGTCTGTCCGTAATGATTTAACCATACGATGTATTGACTCGAGATCAAACAAAGTAACTGATATTACGCCTGAGCGATTGGTTTCCAGTGCTAACTCACCCTTGCTCACAAGTACGGAACTGACAGGTGTCCCTAGTTTATCTGAATGGCATTTGGTGTATTTTTCAAACAACTGTTCCTGATGGGTAACTTCCATATCGTCATTGCTGGAAAGGCAGATTCACCCACTACGATTCTATGCAAAAACCGACAAAAACCTCACGCAGTCATTTTTACAAGATAACTGATTTTATGAGGAAGTGGATTGGTGTCACTGTGGCATACACCACCTTCCTCAAATGCTGCATTGAGTACTGTAGTCCCTACTCTACGGTTATCGGCACTCCTGGAGTTTAAAAACACCTCGCTGGGGACTGTACCGCCTCCGCTGAGGACCAATGCTAAAGGTCAAACGAGGAGTTGGAGTATGAAGCATCTTACAAGCCTGGGTGTGCGTGTTGGCTAGGAGTCGAGTTGTGCGGATAGTCGGTGCAAACGTGAATTAAAGTCAAATATTAGAGTTGTAGGTGGATATTTCGTGTGGAATCCAAACCTAGCCGCTGGATGCCCAAACTTGCGTGATATCCGGACTAAGCAGCCGCGTTCGTTCTTTACGATGGGACACTGACCCACTTGCTTGTCATTCGACCGTGATTATAACACAGATTTGATGCTACCTGTTGGCTCCACAACTCTCCAAGAACACCAGACATCTAGGGGGCGGTTGCAGGAGACCAGAATTAATAGTCACGCGTCTCTTTGAGCTCAAAAACAAAAATGGCGGTTTCCTGACGAACGTGTTGATCTTGCCCAATTAACAGCCAAGTCACCGGGACTGAGAGAAAAGCGAAGAGAAGCAAAGGAAAGGTGAGTTCTGAATGGACGGTGCAAGATACAATGACGATAAAAAATAGCCCAACCGCTTGTCAGCATTTGGCCTGCTACTGTCCAGAGAACCTCACACATAGAATCACCTTAATTTGAAGTTCACACATATGGACCTTGGTTGCATCTGTTTGGCCAAATCGAATACTGCAAGCAATGCTGCCTGGGCCATACCGATCCACAGATGTCCTTGAGCAGTAAATTGAAAGGAATTGAAATAACAAATAATGGGAAATGCCGTGAAGGAGTATGAAACATGCCTCTGTCTACTATCTTCCGTTAGTCAAAGAACACAGCTTTTCTAATTTTTGTTCCAATCTGTACACGTTGAACCACAGTACTCTCGAAAAGCGACCTTTTGAAAAAAAAGGAGCACCGATGGTTTGAACTTTTCTTCTCTGACACACGTAACTGGACACAAAAGGTCACCTAATGATCACAAGCCTGGTGCTCGTCTTCGCTACTTTTGCTCCAGTGGTGCATAACTGGAATTCCGAGGAGTAAATAGCGGCTCAGAAGCGTTCCCAGTTCCCAGTAGCTTCGATTTTCAAGTTAACTAACTGCTAACTGAAGAATCGAAGGAAATTCAACCGAATCCTCCGTTCTCAATGCTGTTCAACTGAAGGTGCTGTATAGAGGCCGCCTCAGGTTTTAAATAGAAGTATGTTCACTGTGTTAAATTAGACCCGAGGTCACCTTTGTACTGTCTATCGTAAACCAGAGATTCAGTTGAGTCACCCGTTAATACCAAATTAATCTTCAGCTAAGTGTTTATCGTCACAGACGTGCAAATTATGTCCAACATACGACTGATGATAATTAGGGATTAACCTTGCCTGATGGCCTTCAAGAATAGCGAAGCCGATAGGGGGCTGTCTGGGCTTTTTTTTATAAAGGAAACTACTCACAAGGTTGCCGAATGCTCTTCGAAAGGTCCACGACAAATTTCGTTCTTCCTGGGGCTCATCAGGTAGGCGCAGTCCCCGGGTTTCCGTCAACCTTATGATCTACTTGAACTCGAATTGCACTGCTTTCGAGCAATACACCCATTTGCAAATCAATTTGGTTTTCACGAGAGACTCTCTCTCGTTTATGATATTCTACGACTGAATGTGCTGTACACAGGCCGCCTCACATTTCACTTGACACGATATCTGAGATATCGCAGTATACTTTCATGAAGATGTTTTCCGACAACTGAATGTGCTGCACTAGGCCGCCTCATGTTTCAGTCGCTACGATATTCGAGATATCGCTATACAGTTGGGTTCCAGGTGAGTCTCTCGAAAAACCAAATTAGTTTGCAAATGAGAATATACTCCAGTTTCACTCAAGCCAGACTTTTCCTGCCCTGCAGTGGGATGACGGGCCTGGATTCAAGTTTTCCATTGGCTAACAGCAGGTTATGAGGTGCGAATACATTCCGCATTATGGAATCAAGTGGAATGATCTTCACAGATAGATAGTTATAGGTATGTGCGTCTTCATTTTGGAAGTTTCCACATCGTACTGGCCTTTTTCATAAATCCGACTTAGGCCATACAATTTGCCAGTGTTCGGTGAATTCAAATGCACACAATATCGACTTTTGAAAACTGGATCCGGAGAGTTTGAATTCCAAACTCGTCGCACCTGTAGACTTCTGTAATGGACATGTGACTTTAGGCCACTAGTTATTTTATCTGGGCCGAGCAGGTAACATATTCCAGTTCCAGCAGGATAGACATTGCAAACGTTTGTTTTTTGTCCGGAAATCAGGACTCAGCAGCAGAAATCAGATGTGGTCTTTCTAGAGGACGATTTGAGTGTTAAGTCAACTATTCTTTCCAATCTGAGCTGGCTCTACGCTAAGAAAACCATAATTGTTTGTAAAATGTCTTGGACGCTTGTGATGGACAAGCGGATCGATATTTTTAAGTTTCACCTACCGCGGAAGACTTATTCAACCATAATATGGAAACGAACAAGTTTTCCTATAACTTTGCCGTCACGTTCATCATCTTCCCTCTAATCATGATCAGCGACAGAAAGTGTCGCACAACGGTCCCACCGGCTACAGCTGTAACAGCCTTTCGGTGCCTGGCCACCTTGTTGCCCGAAGGAGGCACGAAGGCTGAGATCCTGTCAGACTGCCCCAACCTAGACAGTAGCAATCAAGATGTCGGGGTTGAGTTCAAACTGTGGGCCTTCTGGTTAGTGGACCGACACCTTATCCACTGAGCTACATCGAGCTCACCGATTGATATACCACTAACTGGCATGAGAGAACCATGCACCTAGCTGAACTTTCGATCTATTTATGCATGAGAAGGAGTCAACAGAAGCGTTGAGCTTTGCACTGAAGGCAATAATAGCACTTAGCACAACATAACCATGCCTGTAAGATTGACTAGAAGTCCCCCAGAGTGACATTCCCTTCCCTAGAAAATCCCCACACTCTTGTCGATCAGACGAATAGGGCTGTGCAAAGTAGACAGTTCTCCGTCACTAAAAGCACATGACCGAGACAGAGTATTCCAGAAAGTTTCGTCAGCTCACCATTCACTGCCAAACTATCTAGGGATCCCTTCACTAAATACGAGTACCTCTTCATGTTGAAAGAAGTGGAATAGTGATTTATTTGCTTCCGACATGCAAGCCTGATGTCAGCTGAAGAAGTAGATATAGAAGGAGAGGGACAGAACCCGAGGATATGTGGCTAATGGATCGAGTAATTAATGCAATGAGATAGTAGCAAAAAGAAAATTTACCTTGGTGTACAGGATAATCCCAAAATCCTGCTGAGACTGCAGTTCGGTAGGGCCTTAGATGAATCCAGTTGGTGGAGTCAGATATCAGGGGCAATAAACTATGGTAATATCAAAACAACAAAATCAATGACTTTATGGGGCTTTTGCCCCCGCGAAGACTTTGGATGAACCCATGGGAAAACTTTTGAGGAGTATGGAAAAAAGCGAAAGAGCGAAAAATACACTAAATAGACGTAATGCACTACTCACAATGTTACTGATAGGCCACGACCACTTTCGCCCTTCATGGTGCTCATCAGGTGGACACAGTCCCCGAGTTTCCGTCAATCTTATGTTCTACCTGAACCCCAGTTTCACGAATGGGAGATACAGGTGGGTTCCACGTGAATTTCTCGTCAAAACCGAATTTGTTTGCACTTGAGTGTATTTCACTAAATACACCGAATGTTTTTGAGCTCACATCGGGCAGTAAACTAACTGAAGATTGTTAAAGTCCATAAGCTGATCGAGTTAAAAAGCTAGGGAAAATTGGTACCTAGACGACATTCTAGTACTCAATGAACGGTTTGTATTCCATGCTGATGGGAGAGTTACTTTCAAGCTAGTTATTTATAAGAAAATAGAATCGCACACCACAGACAGACTGGCTGATCGGCCTGTTCGAGATAAGGACCACGGACCATCGTGAACCTTTTCCGCTCTGATAACTATCTTACAATTTACCCTCCGAGCAAGAATAGCCAATTTTTCGCACAAAACGAAGTTAATATGCCTCTGTGGGTTGGAATCCTAAGAAAGGTGAACCGGGAGGCACGGTCTAGAGTGAGAGGAAAGCGTCATCTTTGTGCACAAAAGTCCATCTTTTAGTTTAAAAATTCCTAGTGATAATATTATATGGGTCCAATTTATAATTTGCGCCAATTTCACCTGGTATGAACCCCCAGTGCTAAACGGACACATACAGAGGACGTGCGCATGACTTCCTCGTGTCTGGACAGCTTGTTTGTCATGGCGTATCGGTGCTTCGGGAGAAGTTAATAAGGCAAATGCAGCAAGGAATAAGAGATGTTATGAGTGACTAATCCAGGTGAGTCTCACACAAAATCAACTTAGTTTGCAAATGGGTGTAGTCCGCTCATTTTATGCAATTTGGTTTCAAGTAGATCATATGGTTGACGGAAACTTGGGGACTGCGCCTACCTGATGAGCTTCAAGAAGGGAGAAACCTGTCGTGGGCTGTCGAGGAGTTTTCACTGACCTTGTGAGTCGTGCATTACGTCTATCTGATGTATTCGTTTGCTGTTTCGCTTTTTTCCATACTCATTAAAAGTTTTCCCATGGGTTCATGGAATGCCTTCACAGAGGTAAAAGCACCATAAAGTCATTGATTTTGTTATTTTGATATTATCATAGTTTATCCACCCTCATATCTGACTTCATCAACTAGATTCATCGCGAAATCTCGAATATCGTAGCGACTGAAACATGGGGCGGCCTGGTGCAGCACATTCAGTTGCCTGGGAACATCACAAACGAGAAATTCAGTTGGGGTACAGATGAATCTCACACAAAACCAAATCAGTTTGCAAATGAGTGTATTTCGCTGAAACACATCCACTTTTTGCTGAAACTAGTTATATTGAGCGGCACTTTACTAACTCTTCGAAGGCTGAGATCAAAAGAATGGGCTGGGATACAGTTGCCTTCACAAGCACGGTTGACAATGTTAACGTTACTGTGGTTGAAGGAGTTCAGCCGAGTCACAAAATGAGATCTGGGTGAGGAGCTCTTACACACAGGATGGAAGCTCGATGCGTTTTTTTTCAAATCTTGGTCCATTTGGAAACAATCAGCTACTCAACATACAACGTATTTGTTTGAGGAAACTTTGAACTTGCAGACGGAAAGGCATAAATTCCAGGTGGAGACTTAAGTGAACTATCAAATGACGTTTATTCAAACATGAGCGACATTGTGATTCCCCATTCGCTCACTTCACACCCATTCAGGTAACTATTATGCTGGTTGTTCTTTTTAAATGGATTTTTCATCTTGTGTAACAAATGTCCGTTCCTTATAAATGATTTCTTGGCGTTCTCTCAGACCTGGAGTTTTTTTGCTTTCCGATGAGTGAAAATTGATCTTTACAGGATAGACTGAAGCCAATAGGGGTTATCCAAATCGGCACCATAAATCGGTAAACCGGAACGGCATTATTTCACCCAAAAAATGTCTAGATTTGTATTCAAAGTCGGCGTTTATATCAGTGGCGGGTGTTGTTTATCGTGTGCAACCAACCGACTAGCCAGTATGTTGTTGAACCACAAGTCCAGTAAATCCGCGCGTGGCTTGGGTGCTTTGTGTAGTGTAAAAGAACCATATGGTAAAGTCATCATTCACTGCTAAACAAAAGGGTGGAGCGACCGGCATTGAGATGGTTGACGCATCTAGGATGTCGAATCGGTTGAACGTACGCTTTTCCAAAGAGGACGAACGCTTTCCCATCATGAGACCAGAGGACAAAGCAACCACTGGAGGGTTCGGAAGTACTCAGTTGATGGACACAAACAACATTCCGGTCGTCTGCATGGGCAGACAGTTTTCTGACCAGACGAGTGGGGGAATTTCATTGGAAAAAACAGAGGTGGTCGTTGTCCAATGATTAATGAAGTCGCATGACTGTAAGTTTTCACTTGTCACGACCGCCTGACAAGGAGAGCATGCGGGTATCCAGGATGAATCGCTAGGAGGATGCGTTCACCTGTTTGAACCTTGTACGACGGTCGGCCAGTCAATAGGTGTATAAACTTGGATCGGACAAACAAGTCTTCGCACTTACTTCATACGACGGTAATCGTTCCTCTGTTTGAACCTCCTATGACGGTCGGCCAATCAATAGATATAGAAACTTGGATCGGAAAAACGAGTCTTCGCACTTACTTCATACGACGGTAATGAATCTCTAGTTTCTGAAGGTGAAGGGTAAGTAGCCATAAGGCGACTGAACCAGTCAACAACAAGTGCCTTAATTCTTCATTGAAATAAGATAAGGATAAGATAGCCGTTCAGCTGTAGCACCCTTCCAGTGCCATGCCACCAGAAGGAAGCATGGGAGGTGGGATACTGCTAGATTGCCCCAACCTAGACAGGGGAAGTCGAGAGACGGAGGTCTGGTACGAACCACGAACCTTCCGGTTGGTAAATTCGCGCTCTAACTACTGAGCCATCTCACCCCCTTCGAGATAACACTACGCAATAGGTTGGTCGAAACCATAAAACAAGCCAGCATCAGTTTCGTTGTTCTGAGGGTGAATCAAACAAGTTTAGTCGCCAAATGTCGGGCAGGCGTACTTCATACTCGAACAATGTAGTGGACGAATTTTGAGTTAAATACTCATTCGCGAGTTAAGATGGTTTCAACGGTAGTTACAACTGGATCTGTCGTTTATGATAAGACTGATGGATATTGAGGGACTGAGCGCACCTGAATAGTCTCAAGAGGGACGAAACAAGTAGTGGACAACGTCTTTATACAATACACTCATATCAGAAGAAGTACCCTGATATCGAGAAATACACTCAGTTGCAAATCAATTTGGTTCTCATGAGAGACTCAACTGAATCTCTCGTTTATGATATTCTACAACTGAATGTGCTGCACACAGGCCGCCTCATGATTCAGTTGACACGATATTCGAGATGTTGCAGTATATTTTCATATTTTATGAAAAAGCACCCTGATACTTTGCATACCGTCCCAACTGAATCCAGACGGCCTTTGTACGATGCATCCGGTTGAGGAATGCTATAAGCGAGGGGTACAGCAGAATGCCCTATTGATTAAGATCCTATTAGTCAACTGGATTTTACTTTACTGACCGGAAGGTCCGTGGTTTGAACCCGACCTGCACATCTCAACTACTGTCTAGGCTTGGGCAACCTGGCAGTACCCCAACCCCAGTTCGGCCTTCTCATGGCATGGTAGCAAGGCACCGAAAGGGTTTTACAGCTGAGCGGTTATTTTTAT
The DNA here is from genome assembly GCF_000715545.1 of Opisthorchis viverrini. Classification (NCBI taxonomy): domain Eukaryota; kingdom Metazoa; phylum Platyhelminthes; class Trematoda; order Opisthorchiida; family Opisthorchiidae; genus Opisthorchis; species Opisthorchis viverrini. The sequence goes on from NW_008751805.1 coordinate 806,647, forward strand.
TTTTACTTTAACTTGGTCTTTGTACCAGACACTTAACAGGATATGGAAAAGAATACCTTACTCCCTGTTCCACCCATTCAGTGCTTAATTGCCATGTCACCAGAAGGAAGCACGAGGGCTGGGATACTGCAAGGTTGCCCAAGCCTAGACAGGGAAGTCGAGAGGAAGAAGTCGGGTTCCAACCACGGACCTTCCGGTCAGTAAATTCGCGCTCTAATCACTTGGACCATCTCACCCCCCACAGAAGTAGGCCTAGAAGACTGCACCACCACGATGTGGAAAATAGAGTCATCATCACCACCAGAGACAGCAACATCAATGTTGACGCTAATACTTCACTGCCTTAAAACCACAATATTTATTTAGTTATATTTGAGGCCTTAAAGTGAAAAGAAAAGCGTATAGAGGAGAAAACTGTTGTTGGCCTGTTACAAGCACTGACATGCTTGCCCATCCAAGTGCTCAGTGAGGCAACCTGAAGAGAAACTGACAACACGAAGCCACTGAAATCGATTAGTCGCCATTTATTGTAACATTTTCAACTGAGCACAGTGATCACGGGGGCACCAACTTGAAAAACCGACCAAACCGAAAACACCCAAACTCTCGGTAAGACCTATCACACCCTCTGCTAAGCCTCACGTTGTCCGCCTTGCGGTTTGCGCCTTTCTGAAGCCGACACGGGGAACAACACTTGTTCCTGCATGCGTAACACATGACCGAGCCACGGAAGTTAATGGATGCTTTTCGTGGCTATGTTATTTGCTGTACAACTAAATGCTCGCTACGAATTTGTTGGCGCCAATTCCACACCAGCAACACTTGTGAGACATAGATGGTGAGAAAATCTGAAGATACCTCACACCATCCGTCCTCAGGGGTCATGTCTCGCAACCACAGAAGCCTCACTGTAACATACTATCCTTGAGATCCAGTGCTATAATACTGTTTTGAAGTCATGACGCAAAATGGGAACGTGATTCGGACCCATGAAGTCCGTTCATTGGACATAGTTCCGTGAAAGCTAATTCACCTATTGAGTTGCGTAATATTCTCCACAACCTCCGGTGTTTCTCTTTCAGTTGCAAGGGTCATGTTCAGAGGCTGCACCTTCGGAAAGATGAATTCGCACCTTGTAGATGCAAGGCGGGAGCTGGTGCTGTGGAGGTCAGTTTCTATAAGTGCTCGCACGTACTTCAGATCGACAAGGCTCTCACCAGAAACTATTTGAACACTGCTGTTTTGAAGACCCTCATGTGTTGGACAAAACTAGAGACTAGACATCCCAGCCGAACCCCACTTTTGCCAGGTTTTTTTCTAGAGAACTCCCCATAAGCCGCCACGCGCCTGAAGGTATGTAGGTATAGGAACTATGGCAAGTGGAAACAGCCAGGCGGTGGTGCTTCAACTTATCAACATTGCCTGTCCAAAACTTCTAGTTATGATGAAAAAAATCAACCTGCGATGGACTGAGCACTTAGAAGGACAGACCATTTTTCTTCAACCCAGTGTGCAGAGAAAAGTTCAACTCATACAGAGTAATCGAATGACGAAGAAAGCACCCTCTCGTTTCCGAAAACTACACGTGGCGATAACTCTAAGGTTGTGTAAACCCACCAGAACGTTGTGAAAGCCAAGCAACGTTCGGTTCGGGGCGACGGATTCACCAACCATATTTTTTACTTTCCAACAGCTCCAGAACACCGGGGCCTATGAAGATCAACCATAGCAAGGTCCTTGTTGCCCCAACTTGCCTGATTTAACCCTTGGGCCATTATTCGGTTCGTGCCAAATGCTGTAGCAACCGAGATGAGCCAGCAGCTGTACACTGATTGCCTTCAACTTGACAATTCGCCAAGTACTGCCATTAGCACGGGCGGGCCACACATCTTCCACAAGACAAACTGACACGTCAGAGTACAGTGTATATTTTATACTACTGAAATGTGTATCACACAGTGTTGCTGAAACGAGAGAACAACTTCAGGCGAACTCAGAGCTGTCTCACCATTAAAGTGGGTCCGCCCGAGAAGGGGAACTGACATGACCTGTCTCTAAAATCCGAATCTGATTTACGACGACGATGTACGGCCTTTGTCAGGATATATCACTATCAGATCAGAATAAATGCTCCAGACGTTCGATGGCCCGGCAAAAATGGAGTACAAGCTTTACTGTAACAGCTGGGTTGAACCGGACGTGACTGCTGACAGGTAAGAATACGCTAATGATGAAGGACACCGTCATCGTGAACTTCCATAAAAGGAGGCAGACAAGTAGAGATTGCAATCCGTTCGATTCTGGCAGATTCGCGTGTGCAAAACGCATCCCGTATTCGTATGTACAAGAAGGGTGCGGGCAATGTAACGAAGTTGAAGCACGAAAATGCAATGGTAACTCAGTCTGATGGGGTGAATTTCCAGCATACAGAACTATTACAAGGGAGAATAGATCAGTTGCTCCAACGGAAGAGTGCTCACGACAATTCCAAGTATGCGCCATAGAGCCACCTGAATGTGGAATCACCCAATCAATTGCGATTTCACGGATTGTTATCATGATACCATGGAATAATCCCAAACTCTGAGTAGTGCAACGCTTTGGTTGCTTAAAGTTAGCCCCGATTCACAGGTTTACTAAGCAAACCAAAGTAATGTAAGGGCCAAGTTAAAATCCTATACTTTATCAGTGCCGATAGCAGTTCAAAGTCAAAATATGGCGTGGTGGAATAAACAGTTTTAAACTGTCCACGTCATAAATCAAATGGCACTCAATCTGTTTACCAAGAGTTTGGCGCGCAAGTCCTATTCATTCGGGAGCTATCTTCACTATACCCAAGATTTAAGTTCAAAGTGAGCCGAGATAAGCTCATCAAACAGCAGTAAGTGCCATGCTGGTAAGTGATTCGAGTGTGTGCTGAGACCATACAGTCGAAAACAACTTGCGAGGGTACCTCGCCGTATCCGCATACACACTCCTAAAATAATTTTAAAAAGAAACAGGACACTGCACTAACCAACTCAGGCACCAGATAATCTACAGGCAACAGCAGCTAACATGGTGCTGACATAATCGAGTGGCTGAATGACTGAAAGCAACGGTGAACACTTCCTGGGAGCAAATGCTGCTATGGATGCCATCGAACGCAGTGAAGGAAAGGCGTGGGAAGTGACGGATCGTAAAATGCGACCGCATCATCATCATCATCAACGACAGCATGACA
>NW_008751805.1:810841-830527 GCF_000715545.1 Opisthorchis viverrini
TCCCTGGATTGTAAGGGGCGTGTTCAGTGACTGCACGTCCACAAGCATGACCTTACACTTTGTGGGTGCAAAATGCATACCAAAGGATGAATTTGGTCAGTTCATCCAAGAATAATTGCGCCTTCTCCTCCTCTTCGAACATGAGAACGATGTCGTCTGCATATTCCAGATCGACCGCATGCTTCTTGACTGCTACGACCAACCAACAATGGATGCAATTCACGAAACGAGTGACAAAGGAAACGAAATCGCTAATGCATTGCCAATCGTCGGTAGCTGTGGTACAAAAACATCTTCGAGTTATAAACGGGCAGACAAACTGAACTGAGGGCAAAAACATGCGGAACCTAAACACACACACACACACATAAACTGGCGGGGAAGAAAATTCAGAACCGTGTCGCACTCCCTGTGAAAACATCCCGAGAAGTGAGAAAAAACTAATAAAAACCGAAGCCGCCCGACGACACGGAAATAGGAAAGCGGAACAGGGGTGATAAAACAAGAACACTTATAACACAACCTGAACAGACGGCCGATCGAGGGCGTACATTCGAACACCATGGAGTTGGGGTGATAGTTACTATCGGGTCACCATGTGCGATGGGGTCGGAGAGAAGTGAACACAGAATGGGAGTGAAAATCACGTCAGTAGAATAATCTAGGCCGGCACGATTCACATGGAACTTTAAAAAAGAACCGCGAAGAATAGCCGAGGGGCGATACTAACAGCAATAAAGATAACAAGAATAAGTGAAAATGAGAGTTCATGCGGACTGTACACTCGAGTCTTCTTTTTCTGCGTACACGTAACTTTACAGTGCACGGTTGGATCAGAGGGGAGTGTTGAGTGATAAACTGATGAAAGGAACTGAGTCAGTTAGCAATAGATCAGCTGTGAAATGCACGGAGTGAGGAAGAACCTAAATGCACATATCACAAGTAGTAAACTGGGAAACGTATGCACACCTATCAGTTGCAAGCGGGAGGGACCAAGTGGGAATTCATCAAGGTGTGAATGGAGAACTGGAAAGACTTAGGATTGGCTGCTCGAGGCCGATGGTTTACGGGTTCGACCGGGAATAATCGGGGTTTGACTGGTGTTAAAAAAATTCACCAACCCCCCCTGTCGGTTATTGACACAGTTCAACGGTGTGCGAATAACTGTGACAGGGCGAGTTCGATCAAAAGCTGGAGTGGTTTGCAGCAATTTGGACTCATCACATAGGAATGGATTTGTGATAAGTTGTTGAGTTGGAGTGCGTTTCGACCGATTTGCCGTTTTTTCCGCTGTCCAATCACCCATTCCAACGACAGTGCTTGCGCGTTTGAGGGGTTCGCGAGGTCGCGCACATTCACCAGCTCTGGTCGCATCCTTTGCTATTTGACTGTTAAACTTTTCCAAGAGATTGTTTGCACCGATCGAAGGGTCAGCCGTGCACAGTGTTGCGGCAATCACTCGCCGACCCACACGAATCACGGTCTCCGCCAGACTCAGTGGACTGTCACTCAAACTCGACGCTGTGTCTTCAACATCTGACATAGCGTGTGGTGAACAACGTCGGCTAACTGGAGATTCGACTGGTCTGTTGGAGGGGCTGTTAAGTGGTGCACCTAAAATGGATTTTAAAAAATAATCGCGTTGAAAGACGAGCTAAACTCCCGCTTTGGGAAAGGGGAGACAGACGAGCTAACATACTCGGAAAAATGATCGACTGTGACGAGGAATTCAGAGTAAGTATCTACCACACTCAAATACATCAAGGCTTCTCACAAACCACTAGTCTCATACCTAAACTTATTTTTGTTCTAATCATCTTTACAGATTTTACGTATGCTGACGACGTCGGCGTGGTCATGCACTCTGTATAAGATAATCGTTCAGCATTAACACCCTTTCGGTGTCTAATTGCCATGCCAACCGAAGGAAGCACGAGGACTGGGGTGCTGCGAGGTCGTCCAAGAATAGACAGGGGGAGCCGAGAGGCAGAGATCGGGTTCGAATCACCGACCCTCCGATTAGTAAATTCGCGCTCTAACCACTGAGCCATCCCGCCCCCAGAATTCTGTACGCCCAGTCAACCAGTCAACATTAGCGCTGTTTTGGTCATCACTTCACTAGGCCAGACACAAATAAGTAGTGAATCACACGCTAATTGGAATAACATCAAGGAAATGGCAGAAAGACTAAAAGTCATTGCTGCCGCTAGCTTTACAACGAGTGTTCGGCGGCAGACTTTCCGACGGATTCTTGCCATTGCTTATTTCAGCGCGGAAAACTTTTCATAAACTCTAGTCTCAGCTGCTTCACAATCTGTGACGGAGTCTGCACAAACTCCGACTCTGTAGTGATCTTCGTCTCTACACAGACTACACAATAGTGCATCGCAGTTTGCACAGTGAATCGTGCAATTCATAAGAGCAACTCAAATCAACCCAACCCAACGGCATATTCAGTTCGGTCCTTGGGTGAGTAATAGAAAAACCTCAAGTGGTTACGACTACTCAGAACATGCCCTACTTCTAGAACATCACACTGCTGTGTTAATCGGTAAAGACTTGCACGATGCTTGGGATGTTTGGGAGTGTTTGTGCAGGTGTAAAAAATGGTTTCACCGTAGCACCCTTTCGGTGCTTAACTTCCATGCTACCCGAAGGAAGCATGAGGGCTGGGATACTGTCAGGTTACCCATGCCTAGACAGGGAAGTCGAGAGGCAGAAGTCGGGTTCGAACCAAGGACCTTTCGGTCAGTAAATTCGCGCTCTAACCACTGAGCCATCTCTGTACAAATGTGGTAGTTTTTTATCCCATATTTCTTTATTCCATTCTCTCAGAACTTTCTTAGTAGAATGTACGGCCTGCGTGAGAGCAGCAGTCCATCAAGGTACCAATTTTCACTCAACCTCGAGATTTATTTACCACCAGCCTTGTTGATTTGTGGAGTGACGTAGTTTGTGTATACGGTAAAAAGTGTGCGCTGCGATGCGCTATAAACCCGTCACTTTCTTTCCCAACCTAGTTTCTTTGTCCATGTTTGGAAATTCAAATGACTGTTCTCAACTCATCTATCTCGTCTGTATGACTTATCCTTCATAGACAAAAGTAATAATGAGACTGGCACTTATCACGCTGAATCAGATGCTTCTGACACGGTGCACTATAATAGGACACGAACGGCTTGTTACCGGCATTCAGATCATCGACCATAAAGGAAATAACTAACCGGAAGTGTTGTTCATATTTTCTTGATCTTCACACGCGTCCATCGGGACAAGCATAGCTTCATCCTCGCAAGCCACAATACCGGCCGGTTGCGGTCGAACGTCCAGCGTTGGAAAGATTGATCCGAGGGGTTGCTTTGCAATTTCCATCGAACGATTTGTCAGTGATGTTTGTCCGAAGCTGTTCATCGGATCCACAACCGGTTGGTCCAACAATTTATGCTGTGGCCGGATGCAGGCAGTGCAAGCCGAACTGACGCGTTTCGTCAAACGCCGATAGAGACGGAAATGCGTTCGGTAGTCTCGGTTAGACATTTTCACGTACGTTTGTGGCGTGCATATGTGCTAAATCAAGAAGGGGTATGAAGAGCACAGAAAGATAGATATCAGGTGAAAACTGCTGTAGAGGGGCTTGGAGATGCTCGCTACCTCGATCGAGACTCAGGCTGCTGCCATGATGCGTTAACATCCAAGGGAGAGAAAATAAGAATGCTGATTGGCAGTCCCCGCTTTAATAGTAAACTGACCATCCCAGTGAGTAGAGACAGCAAACAAGAAACGCGTCAGTAAGTGAAGAATCCACCTGACAGTATCCTGGTCAGCCTTTCGGAATCGGTTACGATTGCTGAATAGTATACGTTCATGAGGCAGCGACGACCTTCCCCAAAGTGTTCAAGAAAAAATATGGCATGACAGTGCAACCACACGAGGAAATACCTCGTCCTATTGAGTCCTATGTATAACGCTTTAGATGATGCGGATATCTATACTAATTCCTGCTTGTTTTAAGACGCATCTGCCTGACGGCCTTCATCCAAGTCGATCGTGATTAACCTTTACGGCGGTGCGTTGATGGTTTCAGAAATGTCCTTTACTATCATCCCTACGATTTTATTACCTCACCCCTGTATGACGCGCTTAACTGATTTTACAACTGAGCTATCTCCGATACGGAGGGTCCCACCTATCGCACCGTCGTAAGTGACAACCAAGTCAGAAACTCACAGGAGCACAACGAAAGGTTGACGCGATTTTCAAGAAAAATATTAGCATGTGTACATTATTTGAACGAGTAACGCGCAGTAGGTCAACGGAGGACCAATTAACTAGATGCGCGGAAAGATAAACGAACGCCATATCAATGCCACGATGTGTTTTGCGAACTGATGATTTCATGCTGTTGACAAGTGTAACATTTAACTGATGCATCGTGACTTCAAGATACAACTTTCTGAAGGGTTTTCTAGATGCCTAAACTATCTTTTGGAAGTTGGTTTCAAGCACTAGAAGTTTATCTAATCCGATTACTTTCCCCAACTTTAACTTGTAGGGAAGTTGCAGGCACGAACAAGCAGTTAGCTACAGGGGGAGGGGATAAATACCAAACTGAGCCGGTAAATTGCAGAAACTCTTGGAGGAATGCATCAGCGTAATCATTCGGCTGACTCCGCCCGACACAACTCAGCATCACCTTAGCTTCACAAGCAACAACATATTGCATACTCTGAAGCTGTTAACTACAACTGAACATATTGTGTTTCCTGTCGAGCATAAATAATGATGATAACCGTTCGGCTGCAACACTTTTTCGGTGTCTAGCTGCCATTCGAAGGAAGCACGAAATCTGAGATACTGTCAGGCCAACCAAGCTGAGAAAGGAACACTCCAGATGCAAATGTTAATTCGAACAACGGACTTTTCGGTCAGTATGTTCGCACCCTAACCACCGAGGCATCTCGATCAACATAAACGTCTGATAAGAATTCATCGAAAGCTAACCTAGCGAGAGGTAGAAGGTATGACCATCCTTGGTTCTCGCGCGAGAGATGGCGATCCTGTATACAGAGGGTGTACGACACCATGACCGAAGGATACCCCGGTAGGTAGTCATACAGTGAAGTTAACCAACAACTATTAGGACGGCTGTCATAGAAACGTGCTACGTCACCTCATAAAACAGTTAACCACCGACCGATCGCTTCGTGGGGTTTTTCCAGAGGGAGACGGGTAGTTCATTCAGTTGGTCAATTATGAACTAAGTTCCAGGGAAATGTCGGTCCTAGCCGATGCAGTTTCGAACACTGAGAAATGGAAAACAGGAAGTGGACTGCTTGGGATTAAAGGTAATGACCGACTGAGTTCAATGGTGCTGAATCATTCAGCGATTATCTGTTACAATTGCAATCCGGTAACAAATCAGATCATCGAACTCTGGTGTCAAGCAATCAACAGTATGCAAACAAGACCTGACATTGTTGACTGTTCCACAGAACGCACCATCAACAATACAAATTAGTAGCAGAATACAGCGAGTCTGTTTAAACTTTCGCCGAATCTAGGAGGATAAGCCTGTGCAGCAGTCTGGATAAAACAAATGTTTTGCGCCAAATAACAGTGATTTGGTGGTACTGTCTAAAACATGTTCCATGCATTCGGTATTTTTAACCTTCGAAATCACTTACCGAGTACTTTTGGAAGAAAGCCGAATAACCACCCTTCATAACGTAGATTTCCGGGAAGTAGAGGAAAGGGTAACGATGGTAGTTGGATAGGCGATCAACGCTCCGCAGGAATGCCGCCCTGTGAGAGAGAGTAGAGTAGATGGTATAGCAATGTCTCTATCCAAATCGCGAAAAAACAAGGCTCATAGCTAACCTGTGAAGCAATCGGGTGGAGTTTCTGAAGACATAAATAGCGTCTTTTGGACTCACAAGGGCGCGGGAGGGCAAACCAATAGAAAATTCGGTTAAGTTCGACCGCATTGTTCGGAATTGCAACTCGTTGTCAGATTTAAGTCATGTGATCTCCCTTGCGTAAACACAGCTATTTTAAATACATTCTACTTCCACCGAAAGCTACAAAACAGCCCTTTTTATATTGAAGCCCAACACAACCTTCAATGGTAAGCACACGTTACTAACCAGAAACGTAGTACAAAGACTTAAATCGTTGTCCTGCCCAAGCAGTGTCCAACTGTGCGGAATATCTTACTCAAAAGTGAGTTCATCGAAGAAGAGAGGATCCAAAACGAACGCTCTAAACCAGATCGCCACTGTATTTCGTAGGCCTAGGGAGGCCAAGTATCCCTCTCTCCATCGTGTTCTTTCGTTTAGTGGATTAAGAAAAAGAGAAAGCGTTCAGCTGTAGCACCCTTCCGGTGCCTAGCTGCCATGCCACCCGAAAGTCGGATTCGAACCACGGACCTTCCGGTCAGTAAATTGCGCTCTAACCACTTGGGCCATCTCGCCCCCAAGGGTAGCGCGCAACACACCAGTTGGTCATTGGCGAGAATCGCTGTCTCGTAAGAGGAAGAACATATCGACATAACTTCCTGCAAGAATGTCCAGTTATTCAATGCACCAGGACGGCTTATCAGTAGTCTTTGGCTGCAACCCTCCAAAAGATATCGCATTCGTCGCATCTGTCTAGCAGAACATATTTCAGACGCTGACTCGTCACAGAACTGAACGAATTCACATTGACTTGAGTGGGGCCTCATACCAAAAAGCGAGCTTTTCTGATGTGCGAACTAGAAAATGTCAAATGTGCAGACAAGCGTCAAGATCGAAAATTTAGAAAACATTGTATAAGCCTTCTTTTGTGCTTCTTTCAACGGTCCTGTGAAACAAGTCATCAAGTGCTCTTAATAAGATACCAACGGAAATGTGTAGCATAACTGTACAAGAAAGGAACAAAGTATATTACAGAGTTCAGTCAGAAACATCTGGTGGATATAAAGCCGACATTCAATACTACAGCTTAAAAAAAACAGAACCACGAATAGAGAGCGACTGGACACGGATCCGTATCAAACATAAATTGGATACAAGCATAAACTCACAGGTCGGGAGCTCGTTGAGAGGAGAACTCGCAATGAAATATCACAACAAATGCGGACTCCTGTGATCCACACGAACCACTGAAATTTGTCCCACTACTGAGACTGCTTATGTCCGTTTCCAATCGGCTGTCGGCAGTCCCATCTTCAGGCGGATCGGACTTGTTGTTTTCATTGGCCGCGGCAACAGCCAACTCCAACTGCGACGCTTCCGAAGTGAACTGACCCAAATCAAGGTCATCTTCGTCTGATTCCTCATCCGATATGGGCTCGCAGGGCGCAGACAATGGTTCTCTAGGGGCTAGTGCAAGTCGCTTGGCCAAACATTCACCTAGGATCTTTGGAGGTCCAGAGGAGCCCGGTGGGCGCTGTGCAGGGACGCGGTTGAAAATCTCCAAAACAAGGTCACTATGTGTGAAGATGTTAATTGCACCGTTGATGTGCCCACCATCGTATTCATACGGAAAACGACAATCAATAATCACGAAGCTGGGATTACGTTTATCATCCGGATTGGTCACTAACTCCGCTACAGTGTCGATCGAGACGCAGTGCAAGCCGGAATCAGTCCTGCTAATAACGGGTAACGCACGGGGTCGCCTCCCATCACAGCGGAAGTTCGGATTATCCAGTATGCTGATGCATCGCCCCAACTGTTGAAAAGATCAGGTCAACAGAGCTTACAGTAGAAGGATAAAACGCAAAGAAAACCAGAAATTATATGCATAAACAAACTGATGTAGTCCGCCAATCTTTGTAAGAACTGGATATTTGAAACTTCGGTTTCATATTCAGACATTCATGAGTAAATCAACTTCCGTTACTTGAGGGCATAAGGCGGGGTCTGGGAGAAATCAATGGGTTTCGGACACGAATAAGCGGAAACTTGGTGAAACTTGAGGTGGTTGAAACCTTTGCATAGTCCACCACCGGTTTCAAGCACTTTGAGTCTCACCAAATAGGCACAGTGCTCAATCTTGTTTTGTATTCGTGTGCCGTATATACTAATTTGAAAATTAAGGTGGCACTGGCAAAAGAATCGACCGAACCAATCGCATGTAGTGGTCGTCGACAAAGAGCGCTGTATAAAGGCCGCCTTCGGTTACAGTTGAAACTATATTTACGACTTCGAGGTATTGCTCCTAATACAAGGCTGCTTACAAGGTTGAAGAAAAGCTAGAGTATCACCTGTCTTGAGGCTGTTACGCATGCCTGGGTCTGTGACCGGGAATATCAATCAACAGAGACGGTAAAAGACTTGTAGCGGTCCAAGATCAGCATTGCAGTGGCCTCAAAACCTTTCATTCTATACCAGACCAATGCGAACTACCACCGTCGATGCCACAACCCGACCAATAGCTGTCAACCTGGTGGTGGGGACTGAGTGTAAAATGATCTACCGGGCTATATCGGCTCCAATTTAGTTCCTCAAAGTTAGACCAGGCCATGAATGCCAAAGGAGAGCAACGAGGCAAAAAAAACAGCAAGTCACCGTTCTACGAGTAATCGTAATACGAAGGGATACACGACTGAACTTATATTCCCTTATGGGATAGGAAGGGATACAGCAAGGTGTTGCCTCCAGACGACCAGCGGGCATGATGCCTCCCTCCAAAGAAAGATGGGTTAGAAAACGTCGGTCCTAAAAACCGCACACTCCCGTCACCTAAATGCTGACTATGACTGCCGGCCTATACTTCAATACGGTCGAAGCACTTTTGAGGCCGTAGAGTTTAGTGCTGTGTTACGGTGCAAGGTGGCATTAGTAGTCAGATAAATGTACACTACTACCTGCGCCACCGGTCCAGGGAAGCCTCTTACAATCAAGTGGTAAAGACTGAGTAACTGACTCCAAGAAAGCTCCCCCCCCAGGTCAGACTGTTGAGTTAGGGGCCACGGCAGTGAAGCATCGGTGTTGAACACTGATGTCATGCTGTCGATGATGATGGGGTCACGGGACATCCTTTCACTGCCTTGTGGGTCAGGATTTCGAAGAAAGGTTCAAGGTGGAGTAAATCAAACAACCTTCTTTTCTGGTCTGAGCAACTGAGAAGTAACATTTGACCGTGCAGCACAGAAGCAGCGGAGTTTCTTAATTTATCAAAAGAAATAGAGGCACCGGTCTCTAATTTCAGTAACAAAAACTGATTTAGCTGGATAATCAAACAAGGCCGCGGTCCAATTCAAGTTGAGTATTACAGTGATCCACGTCCTTGATTGGGGTAAGGAAGGCGGTATCGCCGGGACCACAGTGTGATTCAGCAGGGAGATTCCTCAAACGAGACCTGATCTGCGGTTTCAAGATTAACTGGGAGAAGTGGTGATTGGAAAAGGTCAAATAAATAAAAATGGATTCTGTAATATAGGATTGCATCTGGGTCAAGGATGCACGGACCACACCTATACCTTACGACAACTTGAAAACCACCACACATACAGATCTAAAGGCACTGTCCGACTCAACCGATTGCGCTGCTTTCTAGCGATGTTGCTCCTTCAAAGGTCCTCCAAATATTCTCATCACCCATTTGGACGCAATATACTCCAACATTGGTGGAGAGGTGATGGTCTACGGAAAGCATCCCCCTGAGTTTACCAACAAAATTGGTGTCTGACCTTTCCTTTTCAATTTCGCGATCCAACTACTCATCGAAGAAACGTTCGCTTTCTTCTACTTCCAGCAGAGAGCTTCTTCCCGGAGAAGACCTTAAAGTTTCGGAGTATGGAGCTTTTTGGCTCAGATTCCATCCGGATACAAAATACACCGAATAATATAAACAACATTAGTATACGTTTTAGCATGGGCTCTGCACATCCACAATGCAAAGTACTCTCATCAGATTGGGCCAGTGAATCAAAACTGGTCAGGGCATGAGATGGCTGCATCTTGGACAAAAAGTGTGCTGGAGTCGTTAAAACCCACTCTGCCTTGGCATCTCTGGGGTCAACGTAAAATTGACATCGTTGAAAGACAGGCTCTACAACGCTACAGTCCGTCTATTGTTGTTTTTTACTGTGAAGCCTGGACGCTGCGCGTAGATGGCGAGAAAATTCCTAATCTTCAACCATAATTGTCTTCAAAGCTTTGCACACACATAATGGGGACATCGAAGTAGTAACGCTGAGTGGAGACGAATGGATTTTAGCAACAATCAAATGCTGGTCCGACTGAAGAGCTGATTCGGCTGCACCAACCACCCTGGACCGTTCATTTCAGTTTATCAGTCATAAACCGGGTACCAAAGGTACGTCGGTTTCAGCTATTGGAGTTTCGGTTACCGAAAAATGGGACAGTGCAGGAGGTATAGCCAAGCATTTGAGGTGGTCATAACTAGTTACTTCGGGAAATGGGTAGCAACGCTTTGGAGGTGATAGCTTTGATCAACGAGCGCCACTGACTGCGTGATTGAGCCATTTGTCAGCATCGTTAGCTATTCGTGAGCTCACCTCCGCAGTTCCCATCCACGGGAATGGTGGTTGTCGACGCAACTGAGTTTTTTTTATTAGTTTTTCATGTTTCGTTGCCAGGTCATACAATGCCTATCTCTCTGTTACTTCCACTCAGCACATAACCGGGCGAAAAGAGCTATATGAGGCAGACGGAGGCATGTGGAGCATATGCCCTAACCAGCTTCGGAAACCACTGGTCAAACATTAGCAGCTTCCGTAAGTCCTCTGCGCGTAGGGGCAATGTTTCCGATCCACAAAACAGTACAGACCGTACCAACGCAGTCTGTACTTTACCAGTGACAGACAAACTGAAGTCACGTCGGCGCCGTAGGTGTCAGTGGTTCGCAAACGCTGACCTGCCCTTTCAGATTCAGGAATTCATACAACTGCCCAGGTAAAGAACTTTACCTATCACGTCGACTGGTTGGTGAGGTTTGGGTAAGATCCCACCTACCCTTGTAGCAGCACTCAACAGTGTACAGGTATGAAGCGTATACCGAACCGTGTGGCAGCATTACTTAGATTATTTGGGTTGATTTTGGTTGATTCTGAAGGATCTGGACCCAGAAAAACAATATCGTCCGTATACTTAATGTCTGTGAGCGAACGACCTGTTACCATGCAGAAAAGAAACTACAAGTAGTATATCGATAACAAAGCGAAGGAAAGAGGTGAGAGAGGACAGCCTTGTCTTACACCACTAAACGTCGTTAACTCAGGCAATGACTTGCTATGTAATCGTACCCGTCCAGAAGTGTTTGCATAGTGCCCTAATAAGGGGGAGAGATTTGAAAGGAACATTTATGATTATTAGACACTGCCAAATTTTCTGAAAATCGACGCAGTCAATAGGTGCTTTCAGATCGAGAAAAACCAGAAGCGTGGGATGTTTGAAAGAGTGAGACCGCTCAAGAACTTGTCTCGGATTAACGACAAGGTCGATGCATACTTGGTTTCCACAAAATTGCCTCTCGTTACCACCGATCAATCTTCGCCAAATAGTGCCGGAGAGCATCTTGGATGTGACGGCTACCACGTTAACGCCATAATGATTTTCGCATAACATTGGCTCGACCATGTCCTCCATATACCAAGCGATCAGATGCCCTGCGGTGTCCAGTTTGCTGAGGAACTGTGCTTTTGTATTATTGTGGAATGAGATGGCTCATTGGTTAGAGCGTGAATTTACTGACCGGAAGGCATGTGGTTCAAACCAGACCTCAAAATCTAGATTCCCCTGGCTAGGCTTGGGTAACCTGTAGTATCCCAGTCCTCGTGCTTCGTTCGGGTGGCATGGCACCTAGGCGCCCAAACCATGTTACAGCTGAACGACAATTATTACCTTGGAGGAAGGTTTCGAGAGGGGGGTACCACAAAGTGGACAGCGCACGAACTGGAGACGGAACGTGAAGAACATAATAAAGAACCTTGGTTCCTCTGGTGCACGTCGTCTGTGAGCTTAGGGTACCCACTGACAAGGACAAACTACGCAACCAGCGACGGTGTTCTGTCTATTCTCAGGCTCTTTTGTGTTTCACGGTGTTTTTTACATATATTTTCGCATTCCCTTTATCCTACACTACCAGCTACTATACGCTACGGCCATCCGAACCACCGTACCTACATACACGGCTCGCGTCTGAATTTAACTAAATCCGAAATGTAACAGGCCAAGTCGTTGCACCAACAATCGAAGGCCTTTAGAATCAATGTACCAAAACTCGACCCAGCTGTCGAAGTAACCTACACGGATGTTGCCGATGTCTGAGAGCGTCCGATACCGAGCAAGGACCAAGGGAAAGAGATGCCCAAACNGGCGCAGGCTCAAATTCGTCCTAGCAACCCTTGCGACCCTTGTGTAAGCTTACTACAATCACCCTGAGGTACCTACACTTCCAGGAGCATTCAGGCAATCTATTTAGAAACTGATATCAATCAGGAACCACATATTGCGGCATCTCCAACTAGACGCAGTGGGGATCTTTAATACCCCTCTGCAAGGTCAAGGGTTGGCCACCTCTCCTCTTCCACCACCCTAAATTGGGCAATGGAAACAGCTCCCTTCGGAAAACGATGGTTCAGCATACGCAGCACATGGCCTAACCAACGCAGCTTTTGGGGCTGGACAGTCTTCCGCACCGACTTGGATCTCGATTTGTGCAGATGTGGCAGCCGATCACCGTGCTAGGGTAGCATACTTCCGAGACATTACTGAAGCCGACTAATCTCTCAAAATGAGGTCGTCTGAAAGCAGAACATTCGGAAGGCAGGCACAATGTGCGCTAGACGCTTCACGTAACTGGTCAGCAAAGTTGGAGTTGACAAGTCGAAAGCTTGTCAGGTCAGTTGATACTGATATCTCACTCACATTCTATCATAAGATGTCTTCCAGTAAAAATAGTAAGTGCCCGAGCCTGTGCCTGACATCCGTCGTGCTGTCTACGACCCATATTACTTGAAGCCATCCGACAAAGACAAACGTGTTCCATACTGAACCTATGTGCAGCCAACTCTGGGATACGGTGAGTGAAACAAGTTGGACTTTAATAGAACACTGGCTTAGGATACCCAAAACTAAAATCCACCATGGGGAACATGGCTCCTAGCGCTGCACTAGAGATAGTCTGGAGCTTACCCTCATCAATCCGCCGTACCAAACCATCAGTAAAAACTCTCCAAGCCAAGAATACTGTCGGATCAATGTCACGCTGGTAACGTGGGTAACGAGTGAATGTAATATTCTGTGTATGATTCAAGTCGAAACAAATGAACGCACAACCCGTAACGTATTTATAACCGGGGGGATGTAATTGCGATGATCCTCGTCTCCTGCACTAGATCGAACCATTGGAAAACCAGCATGAATGATGAACTCCAAGGCGGGATCAGGGTGACCATCAATACGCTTGGCTACAGAGATAGGGATATAACTGCTGACCCATGTTGATGGTATTCGCAATGTCAGTTCGAAGCCAGGGGGTCTAACTGCGGGTCTGAACTGCCAACACATCGGGTGTTAGGGGTAGCATACCGCTAGAACCGTCTGCCCTCCCAGCCTTTTCCACTTAGGGCTTACTCTAGGGCAACCGACAACGTGGTACTGTGGTAAAGCAGGAGCGTTGTCCATGACGTTGATCAAACCGTATCGGAATATTTCTTAGGCCGAATCCAGTACAGCAAGAGACCAACCCCTATGAAGTACCTTCAAACGGAACTAATTTCGACCCACGGACTGCAGGCGCCCGGATAACACAAAACTGGGATACTTATACACTGCTTCAAAGAACGCGAGTGTGTGATATACTGAGATATGGCACTCACCTTTTCAGAAATAGTAGATATAGGGACGGAACTACTCCTGGAAAGAAGTGGTTTGTTCGCCAACGGTATCTGAGGCGTTGGCGACGATACCAATTGACAAACGAAGGGAAGATGTAGTGGCCGCGCAGAAACCAACGGGGTTGAATGGTGACGAAACACCTCGAAAGGCACTTTCGCTTTGCCAGCACCAGACTTTACGTGCTCCGATGAGTTATGCATTGCGTCACATCTAGAATCATCTAATGGCAAAGTGTTGTCAACATCGACTTTGTCCTCACGAGAGGAGTCAGCCGGTGCAATTGGGAACGCCGAAGCTTCATTATCCATCCGTAGCTTTTTTGCTTGAGGCAGACCCGAACAATCAAGGGATACATCCAAATGCCCATCACCCTCTGCACTGGTGCGCGAAAAGTTGAACTTGTCAAACCCAGTGGGAGCATGTGAGGGACTGGTGTCGGGTACGGGTGAAAACCGTTCGCCTAGAGGAGGCAGGGACAATCTCTTAGGGGGCTCCGGGTATTGAACACCTGACTGGATTCCGCTGGTCAGTGCTGCCGGACATGAGTTCGTATCCGCAATATGAGGGGACATAGACCCGGAGAACGATTTCATTATTCCAGAGATGCGAGGCCAGTTCTGTGCACGATGGCGCTTGGACAGCCATCCGCGACTATAGCAGGATTGAGTACGTCTAAGTGTTGGAGGGCTTGAGCCAAACCCGTCAGGCTTTCTTCCGAGTGTTAACTGAGACTGATTAGAGAAGACCGGGTTTGTTGAAGGTGCCCATCCAAAGGCGAAGTTGAGCACCTGTTGTTTATAGGTATAGTTATTTCTTCCGACTTACTCGCTCAGCGTTACAGGTAGGTGGAGCAGACTGGGATGCCGAACTATAACCAGATGAACAACTGTTCGAAAAATCCCTCGAAAGCAACGGTTTTGAGGTGGCTGGAGCACCCTTATCACGGACACGAGAATGGGCCCAGCCAGCAAGTTGGATCGGAGGTTCTTGGTTAGCACTTTAAACACAGATCACCTAAGTGCAAAATACAACTTACCACTCATCGAGGTCAACTGGGGTATGTTCAGAAATCATAGAAACTGAAATGGTCATCATAATTGATGTTTTCATGACTCACGTTTCTGAGTGGGATAAGTGCCATCATGGGGCTCCTCAAAACTAGTTTTCGATAATATTTGCGTTAGCCTGGTTACCGGTGTGTCAGTTGTAGGCGCGTCGTTTAACTGTTTTCCAAATTTTCGAAACCTTACAGGGAACATCACAGAAAGCACACCACAACAGACAGACAACCAGGCTTACGAATGAATTGCTTACCGCGGCCTTGACAAAGGCAATGCAAAATATCAGACCAATCAGAAACGCTCGCCAATCAACCGGCGATAGACAGCTGATCACCGACAGCCAATCAGCTGATCATAAGATGCGTGTGATTGGTGCCTTTGGCCCTTGTGTTACCAACCCTCAAGATCGATAAACGGGCAGCGTTGTCCTTTTCTCTAGATTCCTGTGGGCCCCTGTTTCGGTGGTGGGTGTGGTATTCCGCACGTGTTCTGCCTATATCGGGATTTGGGCCACACGTTGTTCTTCCAGGCATGGTAACAAATAACAGCTGCTCGAGGGCTATCAAATGTAGCCTATAAACAGTTACACCCATGGAAAATTCTGATTCCCTGGATAGATCGCCCCAGTAAGATTCGCTGGATTAGGATAGAACATTTGGAATCGAATTTCTGTGATCCCCAGAGAGTATTAGGTTGAAGTGTCTGGTAATTGAGTTGATTGTTCGGAGCCACGTATGAAGATGTAGCACGAACAGCTACTGCAGCCTCTAGCTAATATCCACTTACCATAAAACCGTCCATCTTCATGTTATCACCTCCAGTGTTCGTCGTACCCTTCGTACCCTTATTGCAAAAAAACCGCCAGTTGTGAGAAGAAATTCCTGGCAAAATTCCTAGCTGAAGGACCATACTGATCATATTATATCAGATCTCAAGAATAGTACAAAGCACATGCAAAAAATTCGGCATATTTGGGTAGCTTCACCATATTGGTCGTTTGGCAGTCGGCCTAGATCATTTACAAAGGGGTCAGTTTCTCATTTTTCTGGGCGTAAACTTCCTGAATGATGGTCCTGACAGTGATTGCTAATATCATCTAGGTCAGCGGAGACGAACTGACAAGTGAATTCGGCCCAACGAACTTACATGGGCGACAGAAAAAAGAATGGCATACTCTACTTTTCCTAAGTTAATACACGCAAATATAGCGTCTTAATCAAAAAGGTTATCGTTAACAGCAATGCGCCGGTAAATTCCCAGTCGAAGCCTTGCTAGATAGCCTGTGTGTCGTACGCTTTTCATTTTTAAACGCACCGGCTCAACAAGACGTACAAGCTTTTGGGCAACTTACATTGAATTCGATCAGTCGGTGTTTCCTGGTCGCGAAGCGCCGGTGTGCCGCGGAGTGGCGTAAACAGAGAGGTGGCCAACCCATGACCTGGCAGAGGAGTATGAAGGAGATCACGAAACGCTTGGGTGCTGTCGGTGCTACTCGCCTTCCAGGATGGGGACCGCGTGATCCTCACTGTGCCTGGTTGGAGACACTACAAGATATGGCTGCCAACCGATGTCAATGGCGTTCTTGTTGTCAGTTTCTATCCAGACCACCTGAGTGAATGTCTGGAGGTGTAGACACCTCGGAATGATTGTGTTAAGCTAGCACTAAGTCCCTCCCCCATCCACCTTTATTCTTTTCTTTACAATAAGGCTTTCAAATAAGTCATGGCTGTACGGCAGTGAAGCATTGGTGTTGAGCACTGATGTCATGCTGTCGTTGATTGATTGATTGATTGTGTCACGGATGAAGTTGAAATTCAGTCAAAAGCTCATTTTACTCTTCCACGAAACTGCGGAAACAAGCTGTGTGGAATTGTTTTAAAAGATTGATGCGGTGTACGTCCAACAGCCCTTTGACAAAATTTGACAGTTCTTGATTTCGTTCGAAAAGATCTAATGAGCGTAATTTGAAAATATTTAGTTGAACGGTAAAAGATCCAGCTAATTTAAGTTCAAAGTTCCTTTGATATTCCACATACACACAGCAGTGGTTCCGCCAATCCACGGGACACGGTTATAGCGGTAGTTTCTGAGGGAATGGTTGTTTGTGGTGGGTGGAGAATTTGGCCATTTAACCTAACAAATGAATAGCCCTTAGGTCAGACGGTTGATTTTTGAGTATGTATATTGATTATTTGTATTTTACCATACTATGTTGGTGCCAACCTGTCTAAAACATAATAGTCTCACAATGGATAATGAACACAAAATGTCACCACAGATCTTCGCATTGTCATCAACTGAAACAGCCACTGTGCAGCATTATGAGGAAGCTAGAAGCCAGCCTTTTGTTTTACCCTCCTGTAAGCTGCTTTGATACGTATCCCCTAAATTCCCTCATTACGCAAACGATACTATTCATGATAAATTATTCAAAATAATCCCCTTGATATCTGAAATTTGGCACAACAGCCGGTATTTATACAACATGTAGGCCTGCGTGCTGATGTACCGCACGGTAAGGAGTTCAGATAGGATCTTCGACTGATTGGTAATTTTTCATGTTCAGGTTATCAGGACAATCGAATCTGACTTCCGCTTAAAGTAACCAATCCACATATACGTCCACTGGCTTGTATCACAGCATGGTTATCAGAATTCGCCTACAGTCAACTTCTATGGAACAAACGATACATTATTGGTATAAGTAGGCTTTGAGTGACATTCCTGAGCACAATAGTCTACGCTAAGTTTATCAGTGCTATCTAAAAAGCCCTCACAGTCAATCAGGACGTGCGCATCTTCTCGCACGGGGAGGTGACGCTTGAATAATTATATGAATCGGCACGCTTAACTGCCTTGGAATGACCGAGAGGCAGGGAAATGATCCGCTTTGTATGTCTTTTTTGTTGACATGTTCAGTTTCAAGTTATAAACTGCTTCCGTAGAACTTGATTCTCCTTGTAAATTACTGTGAAAGGACGTAGCTGGTTGATATTTCTAATCAACTATTCCTACAGAAGACACAGTAGAACACCCAAGCGTTATCGATAGTCAGGTTATCCTATCAAATTAATGTTGTTCTGCAGCAGTAGTCCGCTTTCTGTCTGCCATAATCCACACACCTACATCTGGGAAGCAAAACATGAAAATTTTGTAGAATTTTTTTGGATTTTCTTTTGACAGCATTATATGAGTCACCCATAATGTTCATCTGATTGAGCCAAATGACTTCTAGTCTTCACAGAACGCACTACTAACAAGTTTGATGGGGATTCTTCAATAACCCACGGAAGACTTTGTCCATTTTTAGGCTCATCAGCTGAGTGCAGTATCTGAGTTTCCGTCAACTTTCTGTTCTACTTGAACATCATACACCTGAGAATTAAGCCGGTGTTAACTGGTGACTCAACTGAATCGGGTGAATTTCCCGTTTATGATTTGATGATTTGATTTATGACTTGCGAAAAAGAGATACAGCTGAGATTAAGCTGAATCTCCTGTAAACACCAGCTTAGTTCGCAAGTGAAAGTATATGGTGTACTCCTGGTAGGCAAGACACTTCTTCCAAGCAAATTAACTCTGATTTCAAGCGTCCAAGCACTTTCCAGCCATCCGAGCTGCTTTTGTTTCAAAAAATAAATTTTTGAGATGCGGAAACCTGTCATGTGTTATAAGGCCTTGCGTTGAGTGCAAAAACCGTCACAACTAACTTAAGAGTCAAATAACCAAGGTGCTGTTTAGCTATTTCGTTCATTTGCACTTTGAGTGCTGTATTACGTGAACTGTACACCTAGAAAAACCACATTTGGTCGAAAGCCCTGTGGCATCTTCCAGGATCCGGTGCGATCCACACATCCATGAGATCACTCCTGTTGTGTGATAAGGCATTGGGAAGTACTAGGCTCGCACGTCAGAGACAACCAGCAAGCCCAAACTCGGCGTTAGGATCCCATTCAGACAGATATCAGTGGCACTATTTCTCAGTAAAGAACTAAGGTTATCAAAATCATCTAGCCCTTTTTGGAGGAGCGGCATTCTTTCCATCAGTCGAACGGTGAACTTTCTTGCATCATCATCATCATCATCATCATCATCATCATCATCATCATCTTCAGGATTCTCGTGGTTACAGCCACCACAATCGGTCAACATGGTCGCATGCGGTCGTGTGAGTTTATTACATGTTTGATGTCCGGTTGATATCGTTTTGATGCTGGTCGGTCGGGGATTCAGAGGAATAACAAACGAACCCGAAAACTCCTCCACCAACAGTCTAAGCTTTCACGTGCGAAATTTATGGCTCACGGTGGTCGTGGTCAATTCTGACTTCATCTGACCGTACACGTTTTATTTATCACAGCTAACCGTCGACAAGGCATACAGCCAAGAGATTTTTGACGAAAACGTGGATTTCGAGGCATAGCTGGATTATCGCACAATATGCAATCATAAGTCTGTCATAGTAGAATTTGTTGATAGTGTGAGGAGATTCGTAAATTTTAAATGAAGATTTTGTCTTGTAAGTAAAACCAGCTTAGGCTGTAAACCACAGCTGCCATTTACCGTGTTGAGTTTAAAACTAGATAGTATATAGTACTATCTAGATAGAATACTAGGTATACTAGGTATACTAGATAGCATACATAGGACAAACCAATGAGCAGAATGTCTCAGCGTAGACAGATAAGATTTCCGATACCATTGACAATATTGAGGCCATTCAGTAAGAGCTGAACGCTGACATCTGCATGGAGAAAGGAGATATTCATTGCGCT
>NW_008751805.1:830570-845651 GCF_000715545.1 Opisthorchis viverrini
CTAGATAGTAACATAGAAAAAACCAATCAGCGGAATGCCTCAGCGTAGAAAGATAAGATTTCCGATACCACTGACAATATTGAGGCCATTCAGTAAGAGCTGAACGCTGACATCTGCATGGAGAAAGGAGATATTCATTGCGCTTACAAGCCTTGCTCAAAACTTACATGGAGAAACCCACAGGTGAACGTTGAGAAAGAATTGGAAAGTCAGCAAAATATCTTCCTTGCAAACGTCGGAGTTGTACATTTAGTCATTAGTTCACTGCAACTATAAAGTCACCAAATGACCAGAAAAGTCAGCCGAGAGAGTGTTTTTTAAAGCTAAATTAGGTCTTTCGACCGTGGTGTTCGCTTGTTGCATTGCTGATCTGAAAGTTGAGAGTATCAAGCTATCTTAGACTAAGTAAAAGCAATCGAAATACCAGTGATGGATCCAAACAACTAGTCTTCTTGTCAAAATCTCACTTTCTAAGTCCCAGGCTATTTCGATGTCGGATGTTCAGTCGGTGAAACCCAGCTTTGCTTAGGTAACACAAGAGCATTTGTTCGATGGCCTTTGTTGAAGAGTGTGTGCATTTCCGAAAATACATAAGAAACTATTCGAAAACTATCTGGTTCTGATAATTGGATTGGAGACCGAGAATTGTCCATGGCCTATATTATCAGACTCATTTAAAGCATTTGCACTTCAAAAGACTACAAAATTCAGTGCATGGCAGCGAAGCATCGGTGTTAAACACTGATGTCATGCTGTCGATGATGATGATTATGATGATGATGATGGTGGTGATGATGAAAAAGTCGGTGTGTTCCTCACAATAGTACAATCGCTTTTTGTTTTGGTGCCAACAGACGGGATTCGGCGTTTATCCACGTTTTTGCTTGCCATACACCAAAAAAATGTCCCACCTACCTCCGTATGTATAAACAGCTTCGGAAATTGGTCTTCGTTTAACAGATCGGGAAGAATTACTGCGCGGGCACATCGCTCCACAAGTATACCCATTTGCTCACCAATTTAGCTTTAATGGGATACCCAAGGGAGTCTCTCTTGTATGATATTCTTGAAGCACAAAGCTGACAGAAACTTGGGGACTGCGCCCATTTGGTGATCCTTAAGAAGATCATAACCGGTCGTGAGTTGCAGAGGATATATCAGCAACCCCATGAGTAGTTTCATTTGAAAAAATCACACTCTTGAAAAGTAAGTTAATGACTGATCCCTGAACTCCACGTGTGTAATTTTTTATGGTCACAACTGTGGACGCGCTGATACTTAAGTTTACTCTTAAATTCCTCAGACGTTGATGCGAGGTAACTTGGAAGGTCTCAAGCGTTAATCCCCCGGAGCTGTTCCTGAATCTCGGTAGAATTGCGACCTACATAGCCTGTCCAAGATATACATCAGACCTTGCAGACCGGCAGTCGTTTCCGATGAGCAAGCACAATATTTTTCACACACATCCGGAAAATCCGCTCCTCAAGAACTCTATATACATGCCGAATATGTTGAATCTTCCGGTATCCAGTGCATTGGCGACCTACATAGCCTGCTCAAGATATACATCAGACCTTGCAGACCGGCAGTCGTTTCCGATGAGCAAGCACAATATTTTTCACACACATCCGGAAAATCCGCTCCTCAAGAACTCTATATACATGCCGAATATGTTGAATCTTCCGGTATCCAGTGCATTGGTCAATCGTCAGCTAATGACTGAACTATCTAGCATTCCAGAACTTCAGCATCTGTTGACACACCTACTAGCGTGCCAGGCGAATCCACGCAAATTCCTGCCATACAGTCAAACATCGCCAAATTGTAGCTACCGTTAGTTGAAAGTCGGCGTATACCGCCGAATTTTGCGCATTTGCATCCTCCAGAAGAGATCATTAACAGGAGCGATCACCGCCAAAATGCGGCACGGCTCATCTATCTTCTGAGTCCTCTTACAATGATGTCTTTCCCATGATTGCCGATTACCTCAGGTGACCTCCACAGACAGTATGCATAAGTTTTCCGCCACTCTGATAACCCCAGGCCACGGCATCGGAAAGCAGTTTTGCTCGACTGCGCTACTCCCCTGATATCACTTACTAGGCTCACCAGTGCTTTGGTTCTACCTGAAAAACAGTATAGTAATTGAATTTACGACTCTCAGACGTATACCCTGAACACAGAACATCGAGGATCAAAACTGTGGAGACATCTAAAGAAGAAGGTAACACGAATGGGATGGCATTTTTTTATACTTCGCTTGTTTAGTTTACATGGTAGTCATCAATCATTTGATAGGCCTTTTGTTGTGCGTATGAACACAGAGGTGTGATAAGTGAAAAAAAACATTACAGCCAGATAGAAAATTACCGCATAAAATCGGAATGTGTGCTTGGGTTGGTTTGTGTGCAAATCAATGTGTGTCCAGATGCATTCGATAGAGTCCGTTGAGGAGATCGATTTGTCTACTGGCCAGAGATGGTTCGCTGGTCACATGAACAAACCCCGGTTCAAACAGTGAAGAAGCTTTCTGCACGACTTCTTCGCAGGAACGGCCGACAACAAGGGCGGGCCCAGCAACCTCGAGTGTGATAACCCCACCAGCACCTAGGGGGGAGAATTGATTTTGGAAATGGAAAATGCAGTCAGTTGTGGGTTGGAACTAAGAATGGCTATTTGAAATTTCAATCTATCAATATTCCTTTGGGACCATTTTAGGGAAGCTGAAAATGCTGTAAACGCGTTGTCTGAATGAATCGTTTTCATCGGTTTGACCTATGACTTTGAAAAAAATTCTGAGGTCGTCAAACTCCAGTGGATTTCGACACAGAGAATTCTTTCTGAGCTACATGATTGTGTGGTTGAAAATAAAAATATTGGTGACCGAATGAAAGAATCTACTTACAATTCTCATAGTATTACATAAATGACCACGTAAAATTTTCAGAACTGCATAGTTTGGATGCTATTGACCAACTAAGTTGTTAGCACCATGTGATGTCAATTTTTGTGCGATACCTGTGTATACTTTCTGATCTTATTGACCGATTAAGTGGCTAGCACTATGTGATATCAATTATTGTGCGATACCTGTGTATACTTTCTGATCTGAATGACCGCTTCATACGACGGTTCGTGTACCCACTATTGCCACGGGTCTACTGGACTCATGAGGTGGATGATGAGACAGTTTCCATCTTCATCATCAGAGACTTACTCTTATTTCCTATTAGGGGGACGAATTGGTCTACCACTATTGCTCTAGTCAGTTGCTCTCGGGCAAACCGCCTACACGATCGCTATGGTATAAATTCAAATTTTGAAGGATTATGACCCAAAGTGACGTTCACGACTTTCAGGACTCTTTCAGCTTGACCGATATATTATATAAGCTATCGAGAGCAGGTGTGACGATGCTTCGATGTGCTGGTATCTCTTGCATTTGGTTGATGTACTGGGAAACACCATCAGTCTGTGCACCAGAAGTATCGAAGAAGAGGATGTAGTTTAGAACGCCGCCGCGGAGTGCAACTTTACTTGGAAGAAGCCCTGTCTTCCCGCTTGCAGACTTTGTTTGTGTCAGTATACCACAGACCGACTTATAAACGATTCCTTGCTTAGCCGGGTACATATAAGTTGTCTTGTCCTGATCCTTCGACTACAAAACATCAGTCTGTTGTGGACACTAACATGTGCCCAGTGGTACGACTAGTCACTGTCAACGCCATCATGTCTGATCGCGGTATTCGACTGCTGTCTGTGGAACGGCAGATCAAGAGATATATAGAGTGCGATGATCCCAAAGGTGAGCCATCCCATGTAGGGATTTCTAATGTGATATGGGCGTCTTCATGAATCGGAAATTACTCCTTTAGATTTTTATTCGTATTGGAGAATCTGTGACCTGATACTCGCCTCAGGGCTGGTGATTATCTATGAGATCACCTACGGAGTGTGTAGCAATCAGACGCATTTGTCAATTCGATATTAACCCACTGATTTCTGACGTGAATTAGCAGGCTTTCATGCATCCCGCTGCCCTCGTCCGATTCCATTTGGCCTCCTGTTCGCTTACATTGAGACCTGACTCCACTGACCATGTATGAATTCGTCGCCTGCCACTGCTACCCTCTTTTTGTGCCAGATGGTCCGTCTAGCTAACCCAACTGCTCCAACGACAAGCCGGGGTGAATCTCCGCCAGATGGTCCGTCTAGCTAACCCACCTGCTCCAACGACAAGCCGGGGTGAATCTCACCTGTTCGAAACTCATACTTAAGCCTAACTGGCGCCTATACATTGCGGAATCTGTTGACCCTTTATGTGACCGGTTCCTAGCGGTACCACCAAGGTGTATGTTGCACACATGGACTCCGAGTAATGAAGTGTTGTTGAATCGAACTCTAATTGAAGTGTCATTCGATGTTTAACTTAACTGCTCATCAGGCCAAGCAAAGCCGAGTGTAAATTGCAATTAGTTCTGTTAACTCTCAGTATGCAATGAGATAAGAGAAGCTATCACAGCCTAGGCAGGTTCTTTGGTTGAACAACGGAAAGACACATTCAAACCTACCTTCAGTTCGGATCGGCACCAGCACTAGAAAAGCAGTGCATTTTTTTTACTCCTTTCGACTTTCGGAGCCATTAAATCCCAGTACATGTAAGCTACTTGTATGATAGCTTAGAACCCTTCTTTCGACAATTGGTGGTTCTGATTTATTTCGTCAACCCAGTGGTCTGTTTATCGAACAGCCATTTTCAACCGCGTTACTATTATGGCCAACTGTAGGACAGGATTTGACCGGGCATGCATTGGTTTACTTCCACATATGATCGATCTGGGAACAAGATCGTTCTTCACAATTGTTATGCGGCGTCAACCTATGGCTGAACACTATCTGGAAAGTGTTTATGTGGATTGAAAGGGTATGTCTCTCTCGACCGAAGGGTGGTCCGTTCGGAACGTATTTTTGTACGTGTTTTGAGGCCAAATAAATTTTTCCCAACCTAATTATGGCTTAACAGCTTTTCGCATGGCGTATCTAAATGAAGCGGCCCGGTGCAGCACATTCAGTTGCCTGGAAACATCACAAACGAGAGATTCAGCTGGGATCCAGCTAAGTCTCTCACAAAACCAAATTTGTTTGCAAATGAGTGTATTTCGCTAGTCTCTCAACCTAATTATGGCTTATCAGCGGTGATACAGCTGAAACTGAACAAATTCGGTCAATATGGAACCGCGTTGTGGATATTAGTTCGCCATAATATGAAATTTGTGTAGTGTGACCCTCTCTGTGACTTTCTCTTCCAGCCTGAACACGCCTATCCAGAATCGTATGTTTTTTTAACATAGTTAAGAGTTCATGTAGGTTGATTTCATTGTAGGCATTTCCTATGAGTTCAGGCTTGTCACACTGAAAACCCGGTGAAGCATAGACAGTCGAATATCTTAACTTGTTCCCATTAGAGGAATATTCAAGAAGCACCCGTTTTGGTCTATCTGCCCAAATTGTCGTTTTTGAGAGGTGAATGAAGGACCTTGCCTCGGTTTATGTCTAAGTAAGGATACCCAATGAATCGGCTAAAAATATGTGGGAAACCGGCCGAAAGCCAGTCCAAGCCTAGTTACCATCAAAGAGAGTAAATGTAGAATGAGACTGTGAACGACTGTGAAACTAGAGGTTATATCGTTCTAAGCAAATTTTGGCGAGTTACTTTATGCCCTCTGATTGAATTCGAAAACGAGTGTGGGATGGTCACTTTTTCGAAACTCCTAGTTTCTCACTAAGCTCATGTCACCTGCCGTCGTAGGCGTTAAAAATGGCATAATACAGGCATTATCTCATACAGCCTTTCGCTCACATTCGAATCCAACCAATTTTTGCTTTGCTGTGAGTTTTACAAGGAGCTGAACGTTCTTTTGGTGCATGGGCTTCAAATCTCTTAAGCATTCTTACAGGTACTATTGAGTGTGATGATTTATAATGTAAACGATTTGATCAGTTCTCATCTGTGTCAACATCTCTCCATCATGTAGGCAGTCTTATTTTGGAGAGCATCACTCCGTTTCCTTCATTTCCAAATAATTCTACGCAAAGGTTGCGTTTACTGGTACTCCACATCCCTAAGCCGAAGGTGGCTCTCACATTCATGAACAATTAAACTTAAGGAGGTAGCATCAATGAGAACAATCCAGCTCCGTCATTACCATGAGCGGTCTTCGCTGTTGCCATAGGACCCTCATTGTCCGATATCACCGGCAGTCTTAATTACTGTGAAATTTTCAGTGTGTCCTGGGTAGCTGTACTCCAATGAACAATTTGTGAATTAAAATAGGGAGCTTTTAAATTGAACTGGAATCACTGAATCCGTTATTTTGGGAGGTGTTTCCTCACAGGACACACACACCTATTTGTCCGCTCCTCCCATTTGGTCGTTAACATGCTCTTGGTCATCTGAGGTGTGTAACGGGTTAGTAATTTATCAGGAGCTTTATATCTACCCAAGGGATCACTCGTCCCAACGGGGAAGATAAGCGAGCAGAGTGGATCGAACGGAGTTGATATGATCTATCCGTCTGTCGGCGAGAGAGAAGGATATCGATGTTACAGACTGGATTAAATCTTTCATTAACAAAGTTGAGTGTAAGCAATGAGTGCTTGAACTTATCCATGAATAGTAGGCGGATGGAAGCCCTTTTTGAGTGGAACATTCATCTTGTAGTCATTCTGTTCTGTCCAAGAGAGTGATGAAAGGGCACTGCGTTCTCGGTTACAACCGGAGCGCGTCTTGACCCACATGAATGAGGTGGGTAAAGATCAACATGCACGACCCAAGATACATTAGCTTCACTTCAGGCAAGATCTTTACCAGAACACGCATCGGGCAAAGGTGTTTTGAGATAGTACAAAAAAGCAGACTACGAGGGGAAAATTATTCACTGAACATCGGATGTACTCTCACTGAATGTCTGACTTAAGCTGGGATGTATATGAGCGTTTAATGTTGCAGACATCCACGTGTCACAGAGGTGTATTGTGCACGAACTGGATGACCATACCAAGTAGAAGGCGGTGTTAAGAAGAGCGACAACTCGGTTCGCTGGTTGGCACTAGGAGCAATGAAGCATCGTTCCTAAATCATTCTCTCTCCCAATTAGGACCAAACACATCGATTGTGGGTCGTCTTCGCATGTTTATTTTCAGACTCGACTACATCTACTTCCAAATCAGACATTACCGTTTTAATTTCCGGCTCCCGTTCCAGCTTCATGGTCCGCGTCCACTCACAGTAGATATAAATACCAACTGTTCCAAAGGCTTTGCATCTAGGCACCTGGCTAGATCAATTTGATGATAAACCAATCCACCTGACCCCAAATTGATTTTCCAGGCAAACGTGGTGAGACGAGCTGCAACGCGTCCCCCTCAGTTTGAAATTGTCCGTACCATACCTTTTGCCTTGACCTAGGACAGTGCAAATGCTGCCCGGTGCGTGATGGTGTTCATCCCAATAAACTTTTTCAGGTTGCAGATCCGGCTGGTTATCGGAAGCCACATTAATTTCTGCAGACACTTGACCAAAGAAGTTAGTTGGTTTGGCACCACAGTTATTTTGACCACAGTTATTTTTCTGACCAAATTAATGCTGCCTTATAGTTTTGGGGGATGAAAATATGCATGAGAGGCGTGCCTTGTAAACCAGCCACCCAATGGTTGCTGAGCTGACGGTGCTATTCCATGCTGGCTGAAGTTACGCAGTCCTGTTCAAACTATCGTTCCCTCGAGCCAGAGACCTGGACATCAAACAGTTGAAACGAGTTAGCCGCACAAACACATTTCACTATGACAGAGTGCTGAAGAAAACCTAGCCTTTTTCACTTTTTATGTCTGAATGCCGAAAGAACGACAATAACATCGTTTCAGAAGTACGACCTTGCTGTGTCTCAAAAAAAGATGCCCAGAGAGTTAGGGAATGGACCGAACATGCGCGGAATAAAGTAGCTGGTAAGGAACTAGAGTGCAACTCTGTCACAGTGACCAATGATGGGATTGATAGGAAAGTCCGTCACTAAATGTTGCGGCCCCCGGGTCAATGTGAGGCAGTTAGATTCGTGGCCCTCTAATCGTCGAAAAGCTACGTTCTCGCTACTTTTTTCCCGCCTCAGTAATTAATCTCAGGTAAGCATTGACAGCAAACAACGGTCTGATGTTTCAAACTGAAACTGCTCTAATCCAAAAACGTAGGTTGGTCTGGGCAAGAAAACTTTATGGCATGCATGCTGGAGTAGTATAGTGGTGGCCTCATTGTTTTAGGACTTATCCACTGGACGAAATTGGCACTTCTTCAGAAAAATCCGTTTCTTCGAGAGCTACACATCTCCA
The DNA here is from genome assembly GCF_000715545.1 of Opisthorchis viverrini. Taxonomy (NCBI): domain Eukaryota; kingdom Metazoa; phylum Platyhelminthes; class Trematoda; order Opisthorchiida; family Opisthorchiidae; genus Opisthorchis; species Opisthorchis viverrini. The sequence continues at coordinate 838,953 of NW_008751805.1, forward strand.
GGTGAACTCATTAAGTTGATGGACTTGAATCACTAGCATGACTTACATCAAGCGATGAGTTATAGATTTTAAACTGAGGATGTTTCCCAACTTTTGAAATTTCAAAATTCCGTGCCCATCAGTCCAAACGACCGGCGATCAATTTGACCAACTTAAACACTGGTCGGAATCATCAGGCTCATTTCGTGCGTGGGTTGGCGAACATAGCTACTAACGTAATTAACTTCGTCCCAAAGTCCTTGAACTGATTGCATGCACACAAGCACACAGTATCCTGTCGTGGTTGGCCCAGTGAGACATCTGCTAATCCGCGCGACCTGCCCACTTCACCTATTCCATTACAGTGCGTTGCAAGAAGGTCAAGGTGATATGTGATGCCCTCAGCCCCTAAGCTGACACAGTCAAACTAGCCCATTTCGCTCAGGCTAACAGGGTGAGCTAACTAGATGTGCTCTGGTAAAGGTTTCAGCGGTATCCTGATTTAACACAGCTGGGAATGTGATTGTTCATTGGAGCCACAACCGTTCCTACTTCTAAACGCTGCTCAAAAAACCAGCCTTTCCCAGAGTGTGACATCTACTCATCGCTGGGCGGAGGAAAGCGAGGAGAGGAACTCGATTAGACGTGGTTGTCACGTCATCACTATGGAAAATTGCTTCTTCGGTATTTCTGGTGACTTCTTATTCTCGTTGGTGACTTCATGAACAGCGGATTCTGGAATCGGCAGTGATTAGATAAGAATTTTTTAAGGTCAAAACACAGCGCAGTGGAATAAGTTATTGTAATCCGAGGATTCGGTTACTGTGGGCAACCGTTTTCCAGGCTTCCTACAATCCATTCTATTTTATCGGGTCACCTGGCCTGATTGGGCTACTAGGCCGCTCTTGAGGGTGTACGTTAAAATGTGTTTGACGAAAAACGCTGTCGCGGACTCCCCAAGGGAATATGATGCAGTAGCAAATGATCGTTAAACTTTGGAACCTTATCGGAAGATAGCTACCACACGGTGCGAAGAAAGCAAGGGAGATGAGCTACTGTTAGGTGGCCCAGGATTACGCATGTGCAGTCGACTCGCACACTCAGTAGCTTCGTGTCCTAATCGATGAGCCATCTAGTATGCTCCGGTGCTTTTCGGAGGTCTCTTCTTCTTTGTGGTTGAGATTTGAACAGTCTAGCATCAGAGCCCAGAAAAACGTCCTTTCTTGTGTCAACCGAAGAACAAAAACCCAGTATTTGTGATAGATAGATTCTAGCATTATGTATTATTATGTATTATTCGAGCATTATGTAGAGCGTCATATCTCTTACAACTATCTGGATTAGACTAATCTTGCAGATGTGGTAATTCAATACCTGCAGGTTTTTTTAATGGATACATGAGTTATCGTAAAAGAAGCGTCCAGGCAAGGTGGTTACTAGTGTACATAGAAAAACTAAACGTCCTCAGAAGGCCTAATATTTTCGTTGATCTAATTTCCCTCCCTGTTTGTAAGTCCCCCATACGTGCTCAAAGACCTAGGCAGTGACTCTGCTCTTATCCGCGCAATTTTACTATCATTATCGGACAGTGTAGTCACTTTTTTCACTCTTCCGGGTAACGAATGTGGTCACTTTTGGGGCATTTGCTGATTTAGTTCCTTACTCTTGGTCATTTTCAGCAACTTCAAAAAATGTTCACCTGGTGTTTTCCAAGTTAGTAGCGATATAGTGATCGCAGCCATTCCAACGGCACACGAGGTCGAGGCTTGTTATCTGTCAGAATGCATAGTCTTCGAATTTTTACGACAGTTCAGAAAACTCACTGACCCGTCCATTCAGGCCCATTCCAGCCCTCTTGCAGTTAACTTTGCTTTTCTGTAATCATCCAAGTGCTGATGGCCTTCTGTCGAACTCCACATTTACTTGCACGTAAATTCCGCTTGACTGATGCTCTCGTTGGCTACCCTTGGACACCTCCACATCTACCAGAATAGCACAACCTCGAAACCGACCGGATACACACTCTGCTCGGAAGTGCGCTCATTCTTTAGCTTTGAGGTAATCGCTCCGACCGGTACTTTTGTCTCATTCATCTTTACAGCTAACACGAGGGAGAACGCATTGAGATGTCCTCTCAAAAGACCAGAAACAACGGATATGACCAATATGGAGGACGAAAAACAGAAAAAAAGTCGAAGCGCTTCTGCATGAGTTCCTTTGTCGGATTGAATTGACGTAAAATAAGTAAGTTGTGCCAGTGGACCCTAACGAGTGGGAAAGCTCTCAAGCAACACAGTGAAAAACACGCTTTCCTTGTGCCATTTCACTCGTTCAACTGAGATTCCCCCGGTGAGATTCTATTCGCCCTGGACTTTTGGGAAATAGTTCCGTTCATGTTTGACCTCTTGACAGCCTACCTCCTCGTTTGGAACCATGATCATTACAGGATATCCTGAAAAAAGACAGCCTTCTGTAACCCACGGCTTATGTCTTCTAGCAACTGATACACATTACCCCTCAGTATCTTCTTCCATTACGGTATTACTTGAAGAAATCCACACTTTCCAAAACGTCCTAATGAAGTTATTTGGGACGGTGTAGCAGTGCCCCCCTAAAGTAAGTCCAACGCAGTTCACTCCAGGTTACCAAGCCTGAAATATGCACTCCAAACTTACGTCAGATAAAGTTGTCTCAATTTTAATGCATTTTTGTAGAAGCATTCTAAAGCATCAATTCTGTGGGTGAGACTATTCCGGTCATTATGTATTGCAACTTAGACGTCATACTCTGAAGGCTGCTTGGGTTGAGTCAGTAGCATCCATGGGATTCTTAGCGCCCAACTCAACGGCTGTTGAATGTACCACTCGCTCTCTAGACACTCAAATACATAGTTTTCTATATCCGATGGCCTATGAACAGAGGACGCTTTTTAGTCTGGAGTGGCGGTGAACAAGGCACCAGTCCATTATATCTGTGTCCGATGCACTGGAGTTGCGAGTGTGTGAGAAAGTAGCCAAGCATGCTTTTGGTTTTAGCCTGAGACAAAAATTCCAGATAGCAAGCGGAATTGATCAAATGGCTACGTGGGTTTTATGGGGTCCAAACGCCACTAGTGAATACTATTCCACAGATTCAAATATTTGAGAACACAAAGAGCGAAAAAGCCACATGAGAGCGTCGCTCACACTTGAGCAATAAGAAAGGAGACTTGAATTATTAGAGAAGACTCTGTGGTATGGAGAATCCTATCGATATGCGTGCGGCCAGCCAGTTGGTGGCTGGAATCAGCGACAGTATGCGCCATTTCATTTATGTAAATGTGGACTACTTTGGGCCATCGAATGAGAGCAAGGTACGGTGCTTTCTCAAGAGGTGTGCACGTATTTTTACTTAGTTTTAGACACGCATCTTGCATATGGAAGCAGTCCATCTACTAGTCGCGGACTCCATCATACTGACTATAGATTTCGTTAGACTTCATTGCTGTTTGGATAATAGCCGGCAACAATGGTATCGGAGTATGAATAAGGGCCGACGGTTCAAGCTTAGCGTTTCAGCGAGTTACAACGACTAGTGGACAGTCAAATACTCTGGCATATCCACCCCACATCCAAGGGAGGGCACTTTGGGAGGGCAAGATATAACTAATCCGTCAGGTATTATACGTTGTTGCATCGGGGCCACCATGAACCGATGGGGCACACATGAATTAGTGACGTTGAAAATAACTCTTAGTTGCGGACTAGTGGCCGCCGTGCATACCGCCAGACAACAACCCCAGTGCCTCGGGGGATCCTGAGGTTGGTCAGGGGAGTCAGCTTACCACAGTGTAGCATACGTGCACATAACGAATTCATGCTTGAGGAGGTGGCTGGGAACGCACTTTGCATGCTTGCGAACACGGCAAAATAGGTTTGCCCCTGGAGAACGATTTGAAAAGTAGAAACTCAGTCATGTTAGTAGTGGCATGCGGCCCAAGACAACCGTAGCGCAGCTATCTCTGGGCATTACCGGACAGGCTCATTGCTTGTAAGTGAGAATGTCCATGAGAACAGCGGTAAGAAAAACGAAAACCTCGTTTCTTGAGAGATAACCACCAGCTGTACCAAATAAGGAGCTATTGTGATCCGTCATATTCTTGTGAGAAATGCTGACCTAAAACTTGCATGTGTGAACTGAGCACCGTCGATGTTTATAGTGTTCTTGGCTCCCATTTATCTGTGCTTTTTTTCTCCTGTCACTGTGAAACCTTTTGTACAAACTAATCGGCTCAAACGGTACCTCGGTTTACGTTCTCTCAGGTGTGCTTTGCGTAGCTGCGTTTTAACTTAGTGACGGTGCGAAGTTTTTATTGTGGCCATCTTTAAGTTAGGTCACTTTCGACGTTGTCGTTCAGTTGTGTTCTCTACTCAGGTAACTTCAGCACCTTTGTCGTTGGTAAGTTTGTAGTGTATCATGGTGGAATGTTTCCAAACCAACTCTCAGGTTCAGCGAACAGATGGAATATCTCCTGACCAGTGGCCAGTTTGACTAGTTTTACTATGAAGTTAAACCGATCCGACATTCACAACCGCTTCGAGTGCTCATGAACCCGGGGCTCATATCCGGGCCAAATGTACTGCCATCCGCGGGAAACGAACAAGGACACTGATGTGGTGCAGATAGTCGTGGAGGTGAATAACGCCTAATCAGTCAGCTAAAATAGAGAATTTAGTATTTATGGGACTGAGGTAACCTACTCGTTTTACCGAGAGCAATAACCCTCCAAAAAGGGACAACACGAGGAAAGGAACTATCTGGCCCCCTTTAGGGGTCGGCCATCTGCAGGGCCATGATTGTGAGGAGACGCTTTTATAGGCTCTCCCGGACGTTTGCATCTTTTGTAGAGGTTTCTCTCGGGATCAAACGCAGTACGTTTTGTCGTAATGGAGTGACCAAAAAGGGCCAGAAGACTGAACGGGGAAGATTTCAGCCATCTGCTTTGTATCGTTCACTCTTTGCTGGCACAGTTTTATTGAGCTCAGCACGTGTACTGGCTAGAAAATACGGTGGTTGACCGGCCTGTTGCTTGCCAACGACCAAGAGAACGCCGGTCTGGACATCCGCACACATCGGTTTGGTGGCTTTAACAGTCTGATTGTTCATCGGAGCGAATGAAGCATGGACATGACCTGGATATTGAAGTGGTGCTCGACCAGCTAACGTTAACCATGCTGTAGTTGAAAACATGCTTCGGCTTTGGATCAATGAGTGAAAAAACATGGTCCTGGTAAGGATAACATGAAAATATGCATTTTTATGATCCAAGCCTCTGCTGCACGCTGTTTGTGGGCCAGAGCGACAATTTACGACCTTCTATCAGCTGATGCAGCTTGGATGATTGTGTTTAGTGCACTGTGGCGTTACTAGTTGAACCGCTGCAGTGTCCAGGGTGTGGTGTGACGGGCATTCAAATTCTTCTCTGTACCGGCATTCGTCACAAATCAAGCCATGCCACAGAGGTGTAACGTGGTGCATGCTACACAAACTGACTAATAAATACAGTCAAACTATTCAACGGTTTCTACTTGAATGAATAGTTTTGCATTGGTAGTGGCCTGATGAATTAAACTAGGCTTACCCCAGGTAAGCCCCTGGTAATCGGACATTTGTTGGTTTTTACACTCGGTTCAAATGGATCTTAGGGATCTTGTCCATTGGAAGGCGATTGAATGGTTTTGCGGACAAGTTTCAGTCCACGTAAACATAGTATGGCACCAGATTTGGTGCACTTTAGTCCTGGATGCAACTTGTTCAGTCTAAGGATGCTCTGCTTCTTCATAAGGGAAACTACTCACAAGGTTGCTGAAAATTCGTCGACAGCCCACGAGCGGTTTCGCCCTTCTTGGGGCTCGTCAGGTAGGCGCGGTCACTGAGTTTCGTCAACATTTACCTTCACGCTGAACCTGTTTCTGTTCATCTAACAGCCGGATGAAGCAAGCATACGATGGTGTCATGTTCCGCATGGTATGCAACTAAGTTGACCCGCGTGTGCACACCTTGGTTCAGAGATAGTTTACCTATAAAATGAAAGCTAAGTTGACGAGTGTTTCCCACTGGACTTTCTACAGGGTTGGACCTTTGGAACCCTTAGCGTCAGAGTTGCCTGGTTCACCGTGGCCTCGACTAATGATACTTGCGTACAACGTTGCGCACCACAGGAGGGAGTTCAATGTACTGTCCAATATTTTATGATTTGTCCATGAGTGGCCGGACCGATTCCCATGGACGCAATTCAACTTACCAGTCTACCTACCAGTCACCTCACCAAGGTCTGACTGTTAGTAGGATTGCATAAATTTCCCAGACATGTTCGGTTGTACAGGACCCACCAGTTGCTGACCGGATAATTGTTCCCATCCGTCTACTGCCTTCCACTGTGTCGGTCCGCTCTTCTGTCTTTTTCAGCAGCTCATTCTAAACTGCTGATGACACGGGCTTTTTCAACACAAAGGCTCAGTGGAACTAGTAAATTTAATCATAGGAAGGATGTAGAGTTCACCTCATTCATTCAATGAGCCGATCATATTGAGTTCCGCTGTTTGCCTGCTGAATGTAGTGTGAACAAACTGCCTGTTTTTGCAATGTACTATTCACAAGGTAGTGGAAAATCTGTCGACAGCCCACGACCGGTTTCGCCCTTTTTGGGGCTCATCAGGTAGGCGCAGTCCCCGGATTTCC
>NW_008751805.1:846165-866425 GCF_000715545.1 Opisthorchis viverrini
TGGTTTCTGGACAAGACGCTTTCAAGCCTGTTCCATAGACTTTGGCAATGGCTACGGTTTAATGCACCATGGACCCCCCGATGCATAAACTTTCCGCGACTAGCGCCAGAGGAATCCTTGAACGATCATCTTACATATCGGAAGGGGAATATGGAGACCGACGAGAATATTTTAGAAACCAGCACCAATTTTCCCGAAGACTCGCTTTGTATGTGTTTTCTTCCTATTTTAGATGGGCAATGATCAAGCATACCGTTGGTAGCAGGTTCCGCACTGGTAGACGATTCTTCCTGGGTGGGAGTTAGATTGTTCAGAGGGAATAAAGTCCGCAGGTTCAGTGTCTGCGGGACCGCCGTGTCTGCGTTGAGAAGTGTAGTGTTGATCAAAAGCACGCCAACGAACCAAGAGCGATAGGTGCACTGGTAGATGGTTCTTCTTGGGTGGGAGTTAGATTGTTCAAAGGGAATGAAGTCCTCAGGTTCAGTGTCTGTGGGACTGCCGTGTCTGCGCTGAGAAGTGTAGTGTTGATCGAAAGCACGCCAACGAACCAAGAGCGATAGGAGGAACGCTGTGCTTTTACCGACCCATCCTCCCGGCCACCAATGGCCTACATTTCGTAAATTTTTTGAGCACCATCATGAATACCAGCTATAAATCGGATACGTGTGATAGAGCCATGGCACCTTCCAAATCATCCCCATCATACGGCCTCTTATGGTTGTGTTACCTAGTTACATGTTTTGAATGAAAGAAGCCAAAACAACACGTGCTCTGTCTGAACTTGTGTCGGCACACCTGTGCAAACCGAACGCCTTAACTTTGATGACGCAAAACCGAGGCCTAAATAAACATGCTATTGCAATTGGCACACGGTGTTCTCTGGAAGTAGTCAGTTGAAAATCACCACGGCTTCCCTATCGTATGATATCCTCACGAGATGGCTCAGTGGCTAGAGTGCGAATTCACTGACCGGAAGGTCTGTGGATCGAGCCCGACCGCTGCCTCTCGACTTCTCCTGTCTAGGTCTGGGCAACCTGGCAGTATCCCAGCCTTCGTGCTTCCTTCGGGTAGCATGGCAGCTAGGCACCGAAAAGGTACTACAGCCAGACGATTTTTATTTATCTTTCCATTGACTAATCCAACTTAAACGTGCGAAATACCTTGGTATCATCGTTTCTGTCGCGATGTGGAATGGATGGCTTGATGATTTTTCCAACATCATCATCATAAAACAGCCTTCTCCAAGTACGTATCCACTGCTGATATTTAGCTAGTCTGAATCCAAACGAACAACAATTGTGTGAGCCCACAACGAAGTCGAGGTCGAACCGTGTACACCTGTCTTGACATTTGAAATGAACATTGAGCTGGCAGCCTTTGAGTAAGATATTTCCTCAAAATTCTCCAAGTATTAACGTGATTCCCCTGGAAGGCCTGTAAATTTTTGTCACGGAGGCTAGTCAGGACAGGGTGGTGGGTGTGACATTCAGTCAAGGTCTTGTGGCCATTTGTCGCTAGCCGGTGATCCTGCAGTCGACTGGGAGAGATAGGAACTCTCAGCCAACACGACTATCGGTGATCAAAACTGGTGACCGATACCTTGTAGTGTCATCCGCTCGAAACTGCTCAAGTTTCCGGACTGCTCCACTCACCCATAAAACCTTGTCACCAGGGCAACATGGACCCTCTGTTGTATGAATATGCGGGCAGCGTGTGAGCACCTGGCGAACATGTGAAGAGCTGGCCGTATGCCAACTTACCCCCATATATGAATAGGTTGAATGGACAAACCGTGGGAGGTGGGGTGATAGAAAATAGTATCGAACGCCATTCCACAAAGGTGGGTGTTACGGATGAACTAACGGAACCACTGACCTGAAGATGACGCATACGCGTTCCTTAGTAAGTAAGGTGTACAAGTTTCGTACAGTACCTAATCAACCGTATGAACCATAGTATCTTGTCACAGATGTTACCTTAGACGCTTGGGTTGAAGAGGATAACCTACTTTGTGCCTTAAGAGGACAGCCCATCGTGTTTGTTCATACAATGTTAGCTGCGGAACTGCTCAATGAGCTGTTGGTAGTCAAAACACACGCTTACCGTGTTTCTTCGCCTTCTTTGTGCCGCGCTACTCACAACTAAAACATGTGTAGCTGCCCCGTCAACATTTACCTTCACGCGTAAACAAACTCGAACTGACTGACGGTGATAAACGAAAAGACCTCTCCACTGGGGGTGGATGTCATGACGGTGGAGCGCACGACCTTGGCAAACAAACAAACCGGTAAAGTGACAAGTTGATGCTATGGTAAACAAATCGGTCCACAAAGCCCACGACAGAATGCTGAGTGTGGTTCCGTGCGTACATAGCTGAACACCATGTTGGTCTAGGTTCACTAAAGATTAGCTTCTCGGCCTAGTTGTTGTTGAATGCACCGAGCTCGGCTACGACTGCCTTGGCGGCAAATTTAGACGAAACGAGTCAGCGTAGCAACAATCGACCGATTGTCGAAATTGAGCAGGAAAATCCAGTGAAGAAGAGATAATGTTCTGTCCGATTTAATGACGCACATGTTGGATATATGCACATGCTTGTTGTCAGACCTCAACCTACCGAGTTGCTGTCATCTAATCGGTAGTCTGTACGTAATTTGATAAGATCTCGGGAAGTGCAACAATGTCCGGAATAGTGTACTTCCTGGGACAACGCCTTGATAAGCATACGCCAACAAATCTTCGAGAGGTAACTACCAAGAGGACGAACAATGAAACCAACTTCAGGTGAACGAGACGCCTTGGCACTCCGACAGAAAAGGATAATCTGAGAGAGCATCAAACGTTATTCATATTCACAAACCCAAAGATAAACGTATTCTCTCAGGTGAGAAAGGGGAATCAAACTTAACAGCGGATTGTCATGCAGTACCCAAGCGTTTCGGTCTTGTCGTTTAGTCTCCGAATAGTTCGACTCATGGATACCCTAGCCGTAGTATTTCGATCCATTGGTATTTCAGCCGATAGAAATCCGCCCCCAAACACGAGCCCACAGACTTCGATACATTCATCGTTTGTGGGCTGATTAGTTCAAAACGAACCCTTTTTTCGTCACCCTAAAGGATTCGATGTAGATCATGCAAGCTAGCACATTTACCTCCAAAAGAAAAAAAACAGACTCAGCTGGGTTCCAGATGAGTCTCCCATACAAACCAAATTGATATGCAAATGAGTGTATTTGTCGAAATCAGTCGGGTTCAAGTAGAACATAAAGTTGACGCAAACTAGAGGACTGCGCCTACCTGATGAGCCCCAAGAAGAGCGATACCGGTTGTGGACTGTCGAAGAGTTTTCAGAAACCTTATGAGTAATAAATTACGTCGATAAAACGGTATACAGTTCATTTAAAAACAAGCATTTTCGTGGGTTACCACAAATTCTTTCACCGCCGTTACCTAACCTCATTCAACAACATAATATTTGGACGACTAGGCAACCATTTTTGACTAGTGACCGTTTAGTTTCGCCAGAGGTGGCCCAAATGGTTAGAGCGCGAATTTACTGACCGGAAGGTTTGTGGTTCGAACCCGACCTCTGCCTCTCCACTTTCCCTGTCTAGGCTTGGGCAACCTGGCAGTATCCCAGCCCTCGTGATTCTTTCGTGTGGCATGTCAGCTAGGCACCGAAAGGGTGCTACAGCTGAACGGTTTCCTAGTGACCGTACTTCGACACATTGGAGACCATACAGCTATGGCTCCATACACTCCGGGATTTTTCATCCTGAACCGTTTGTACGGAGCCTACAAAGTTTCTTTTGTTTATGTTGCCCTCTGCAGTGATGCGACAGCTGACTGCAAAAGTAGCAGCGATGCAGACGACTGCACGCAACACGATTCAGCGTGTAATTGAAAGACACGCTGAAGTGAGAATCGAACTGATCCACCAGTGGCTAGATAATTTCAACTACTTTCGGAATTAGGCTACCATAATGGACTGGCAACAGCGACCGAAATTTCTCACCGAATTTCAGGACCCTCCTTGTAGCCACAGAAAATGCATGGAAGGAAAAGACAGGAATTCATGATACGAGGGCTTCTTGAAATCTCTTCCTGTCTGCAGTTCCTTCCTGGATTCAGAAGATGGGTCATGCTCGCTGCAGACAAGGCTGTACTCAGTCGCTCCGTCCAGCGGAAACGCCTTGCTGTTTCAAACTCGAACACATTCCAGCTTTTCGTTATAAACTGTCATTTACGGCACAGGTTTTGGTGACAAAGCGCGGTTCTTACAGATTCTGCTGCTGCTGGTGATGATGATGATGATGATGATGATGATGATGATGATGATGATGATGATGATGATGAGCAGGATGATGATGATGATGATGACGATGATGCCAATGACTAGGAGGAGGAGTAGGATGATGATGTTGATAATGATGATGATGATGAGAATGACGATGATGCTAATTGTGAGGATGATGATGATAATGAGGAGGAGGAGATCACACTGCTTATGATTCAGTGATCAAGATGTGGTTACAGCCTAATAATCAGTGAACACTTTCAGCTGATCAAAACCAACAGCAATAGAAAACACCAGGTACATGAATTTACTGTAATTATGGATATCGCCCCATAGAATATCCTCTGAAATAGTGGGCTGCTATTCGTGGGATTCGTATAATAAATTTTTGTTTCTAAATACACAGCGTTCAGTAAGTTGGTCACATAGACTCTGGTTTTCCGTACACAAAAGTGTTGCGTTGTGACCACACACGTAACGGCTGCGAACGGGCATGCTGATTGGAAGCATCGAAATAGTTGTGGCTAATGTGCCGTGGCGGATACACGCATAAACTCAGTCTAGATAATGTGTCAAGTCTGAATTTCACGGTCAGCGACAGGGGTCAGTCCACATACGGAAGCTGATGCTGTCAGATTCAATCGGGACCAGCGCAAACAGTTCACTAAGGAGAGGAGCACTTTGGTGCACTCTGAAAAGATGTGGAATTCTGCGTTGAACAATCTGTACCAATCGTCATTTAGGAGGTTATGTCATTCTTTTACTGCTAAAGTGACTACTGATTACATTTACCTAATCTTATTAGGATGTTAAATTTCACCCTTGTTCCAGATGAGAACAAGTGAAACAACCGCGTAATTCGACTGTGCACACAACGGGTTATAGGAGGTAACGTCGAATCCACGGGCCAAAGGCTCAGTAGCTGTTGTGGCGTTGGCCTACACGTCTGGTTCGTCCACAGGTCCGGCTATTGCACAGCGAGAATCATGGACAGGATTGTACATTTTGTAAGCCGAGAGGAGGGATGACAGAAACTGAGATCCTTTTTATCCTTTTTATTCTCAACCCTTCATCCAAACAAAAAAACGAAATCCAGGGATTCACCATGGTTGCGTCATTCTCCTGAGGCAGATACTCTCTACCGACTCACAGCACACGGAATTGTAAATCACCAGTTAACAGTTTGATCATTATTCTAACAGTTTACTGTGAATCCGTTGTCATTACTGCATTTTAACGGGGAATAACCCTTACTCAGCTCACTACTGACTTCCCTTATTATTCGAAGAATCACCTTTCAAAAGTGCGCATCTATTTAATGAAACACGGCATTCTGGACTTTACATTATGACTTGTAAAATCCGAAGGTTTATCGAGACAGTTTTTCGGGGCCCTATTGGCCTGAAATACCTGTGGTCTAAGTTCCCACGGGCAGAAGATTTCCTTGCTTGGAATGGACGAATGCCCTGTATGACTGACTACTGTGATGCGGACTTACTGTGCAGACTAATCAAAAGCCCATGCCTTCATGAAACACTGACATGACTGCATACTGGAGGGTCGAGACATCAAGACGAAACCTTCTCGGGTTGTGGACCGAAATGTGTTACGCTATGGTCGTACTAAAGGTGTGTGATTCACAACATTTGCCACACGGCAATGTGCGAGTATAGTCAATCTTGGATGGGTGTCGGAAAGCTGAGAAGATTGAATTTGAAGTAGTATAGGTGAACTTGAAAAACTTTAAAAAAAAACCGAACTGTCGATACCATAAGGACGCGCTGACCCTCTAAGGAAGACTACTGACAAAACTGTGAAAACCAGTTAGTGTCTCAGGCCCCTGCTACATATAGAATCTGTCACAAATCAATCTATTCAGCCGGACTTAAGTGCCTGAAAACCAGTAGTGTGTCTCAGGCCCCTGCTACATATAGAATCTGTCACAAATCAATCTATTCAGCCGGACTTAAGTGCCACATTCCGCAGAAACTTGCCACATTTTTGAAAACTCAAAAATGTATAAAGTCATGTTACCCACCCAATTCATGTCTTCTTGGATGTATATAGTTTTGGTAACCAGGATGGACGTAATCGGTGCTTCGTCCTGTGAATAGCCCTGTAAACAGTTGGTGATGGAAACCCTTACCATACATTTGCACAGGTAAGTTGCTACTCCGTCAGCACACCAGAATGGTTGCTTGCAGTGAGATAGGAAGAGACCGCTAAATGAGCGACTGAGGTAAAATTCATTTGAGAAACGTGAGAAAGCTGTAGTTCAAGAATGTGAACACCAGACAACTCCGTTTTCATCCAGATTTAGATACCTTTAGACAAACGGCTTAGAACCAACTAGACGTAAGATATGAGGTCAGCCTGCCTACTGTCAAAGACTAGATGAATGGATGATTCGAACTGACCAGTAGCCCCGCGGTAAAAATTCTTTGAGCCGCTTCGCCTCGAATCCAGATCCATTTTTGGCACAGATTCGTTTTGACCGATCAACGCTACACGGTGGCTTTTGTGGTTCAACAACTACACATGGAATCGAGCTAGCTAGCCNAGCCATTGTCTTCCCGATGGCTGATGCGTAGGTCAGTTCCTGCTGACTTGAGGTTAATTCTCAATGACAATAGCACTTATCGGTCACATAAAACAGCTCAATTCTAGGCAGTCTATTGGTGAAGTGGCATTTTCAAGAGGTCAAATTTGAGTAGTGCATAAATATCTCGAAATCGAAGTTGTCCGATACCCAAATTCAGATTGACACTCGGAAATAGCGGCCAGGTTTGTGAAACGCAATGCGGTGAAAGCGTACAGATTAAACACTGGTAAGCCAACCAGGTTGACAATGTCCAAGTCTGCCAGAACATCACCGGTTTGCTCCGAATGCGCGTGCTTCAGTTCTGTAAATTGACTTCCACAACACAGCCAGTGTTAGCGCAAGCGATGGATTCGCCCAACGCGTTCAAGGTTGTGCAGACTTAAGAGAGGTTTCTTTTTAGCAAATATACACTAATTTGCAAACTAATTTGGTTCTTTCGAGAGACTCGCCTGGAACCCAGCTGAATCTCTCGTTTATGATGTTCTCAGGCAACTGAATGTGCTGCACAGGCCGCCTCATGTTCCAGTCGCTACGATATTTGAAATATCGCGATACATGTATATCTTTGTAATGTACTATTCATAAGGTTTCTTTTTGTCTTGTCGGTTGTTGCCTATTTTCAACCTGAGACACCCTGTTTGATTAGGTCAGCCATTAATCTAGAAAGCTGTTGCAAGTCCGTTAGCATACGTACGTCCTTTCTTCACTCAGGCTTCATTTGACCATGACAACGACAGAGAATGAACTGGTGTCATGTGCCTTGTCTCATTGTGTACGTGACTAGTTCACGTGCCTGAGTAGTCTAGGACGAAAGAATGAGATGGAGTCCAAGGATCTACTCCTTCTCCGCTGAGGTTTACCTGTCTGAACAGGATAGCCGCGACAGTAACTAGGGCGTTAAACCTCCTTCCACGTATCACGTGTCGCTGACGAAGTTGAATCTGAATGTATGGTTTAGTAGTAACCAAAATTGGCAAAGAAACACGAGGTGAGCTAGGTTTGTAGGAACGAACAATCTCGTACACACGGTTGAGTGGGCTAGACTACATTCGCTCATTACAAGTGCTGCAACTCAAGAGGCGAGGAGTAGCATGTACAAATGAGAAATTTCAACCTGATTTGAACTGAGAAAGAGTTCATTTTAGCCTGAAACACCTGCATACAACCGGCTGGAGGGAGCTGTCATGAGAGGGAGTTCTCTTAGTTTCTTCAATGCTCGAAAATCAGGCATACAACATTAGTAACGCACCAGAAGCCTCTGCGGACGGTGGGCTGCTAATGATGGAATGAAGTGTAGTGTGTGTGCGCATGAACCCTATTGTGGCACCCGATTTGATAACAATGGCCGCTATCGTAGACAACAGCATCACTGTTGAACTTGATCGTCTACACCGGTGAGACTGCAAAAGAGACTAGTTCTATGTATCCACCCATCTATGGCTCTGTGGGCTACACACTTGATGACATCGTCCGCGACTAGTTCAACGGAACCCTCACTTGAATGCTTCAGCCTCAGTCCAACATATTTTCCCCTCCCCCTGTAGGATAACGCCTGTGCGACTTAGTAGTTCCTCTATAACTCTGGATCATTGTAGAAAACTTGTACTTTCCAGTTGTTTATGTTCAGTCGAGCTTCTGGCTTAGGAGTTACATAGTTAGAAACTTCACTGTTTTCTAGCAAAGCCGCACTCCATCAGAAAATTTCGAATCACGCACCAGATCCTGTTTTTCCCCTCTTCTTTTTCAGTTCTCGTTCATTTGCGTGGTTTTCGATTTCTCTATTTGTTGAAAGAGTCGGACATTCGTGCACCTCAAAAAATTGTCAACTTGCTCTGGGTACCCAGACTATCCCGGTATCGGAAAATGAACGTCACGTCCTACTGATCTCGGCAAGGTTACCCCGTTCCAACGGTTGCGAAGTATACATTTTATGGCCGTTGTTTGCTGAATATCAGAACCAGGCTGAGAATTTCAGTCAGACACACAATCCACCTCTGCACCAGCGATCGTCTCCACAAACAGTCTGACCTTCAAATTACGTAAACATGTTTCGGCAACCCACAGCATGGCGATAACATTAAACGGACGTGTTGTGTTGGGTCAGGGAAGAGCATGTGACTCATCGGCCAACCACATGCTGCGACCGCTGAAATCGTGACGATCCAGGGTTTCTTCTGGTTTATCAATTTCGGACGGCTGGTTTCCGCTGGCCCGACATTTCCTTCTTGTCGCGCCCGCATGCTACCAGAGCGAGCTGAAGGATGCGGTCTGACTCATACCACCACCCTTACCCGAGTCTTTGTTTTATTGTATCACGAGCGGACGACTTGCGTGACCTCACGTTTAACACAAGTTGGGTGTGCCACTTTCAGAAGAATGGTCTCGGATACTTTTCACTCAAGTTGGTGGTTTCGCATGATAAATGTAGGTGGGCGAATAAGGTCAAGCTCTTTGGTTCATGGGACTCCTCTAACATAACCATCTTGTGTCTTGGTTGGAAGTAATGATATTTACACCGATGGATCGGTTATCATCTAACAACTGACGACTTTTGTGAACAGAGTCACATAAACGATGCAAGTCTAGAGTGCAGTAAGGAATAAATTGGCCACAGAAACTCACTCACCAACTTTGGCCTGCTTCGACTTGGCGCGTATTCCAAAAATGCGTTCCATATCGTATTCGTTGAATCGGGAAAATCTTGTCCGAATGAGGTAACACTAAAATAGACAGAGATGTGTATAAATACGATGATAAATACAACACAACTACACACTGCTTCGTAGGGACGCTTAGGGGAGGTACTAGTTGTACTCGAATGGTGATCCTAGCGATGCCTTGTGAAAGCAGTGGGACCAAATACAGTTGTGAAATGAATTCGTTATGGAACTTTTGTGTTCCACCGGCCAACCAGGAAGTGATCTGGACCACAGTCCCCCCATTTGTAAGTGAACATTTGGAGAAAGGAGAATGGCCTGTTGAAGCACATGGGCAACTTCAAGGCTTTTCATTCTAGCTACCTCAGTAAGTGATCCTGACGGAGCACACGAGCGGGCCGAAGTCTGATCCAAATAGATGATATTTCCACTAAGTACTGACAACAAACGAGACCTTCTTTTGTAGTCCGGTTTAACTCGACCACTGAGGATATTGACTGTGACCCTCCAGCTACTCTGTGGGTAAAACCGGATGGCTGGCGATCAATCTATAGGTGAGCGGAACTTTCATCTGAGAATTCGTCACTGGAAGAGCCAGTCATTACGGTTTCTGTGATTCAAGGATGACTGGCGGTATATTCTGTTTAAGTGAAAGCTTCATACTACTGTTCAACTGCTCTTGGGAGTTCGACCACCAGCCTGTCCTGTGATTGGTCTAGTCATGTCACCTGACACAATATCCAATTTTTTGACTTCTGGATGCACGCAGAAGAATCCCAATCCAAACGCGAATGCACCAAACTTTAAGAAACAGTGCTTGATGTCAGTGTAGTCGCTAGGTACGTTGAAAAACGCACAAACGATTACAAGAAAAGGGACATATGTACTTGCCCTTCACACTGGACCATTCAGTGGACAGTGGTTATCAAGTTGAACCCAGAAGTGTTTTCATTGTCATCTAATGAGTAACACCATACCAATTTAGATAATACAGAAAACAGTTGCTGGCACCAGCTGTAACCCCAGGTATACGTTTAATCAAACCCGCATTGAGTATTCAAAGAAAAACACGTGCAAGGTTTGTTGTTCCCTTTGTTGTCCCCCAAATAGACCTCACAATAGAATAGTTGACAGGCGAACAGGCCAACAGACAGGTCAGCAGACCCCTATCACTCCTTACCCCTTTTAGACAGTTCCTGTACTCTACAGTTTTATGTGATTGCATCCTGGGAACTTTGTAAAGCCGTCTATTTACTTGTCCTTGTAGAAATTTCGCAGTTGATCACCAGTTAACAAAGATATAGTACACTGACAACCTTTAAGTTCAGTGATTTTTTTCGTACTAATTTACAGCGCGTCTGTTAGGTTAAAAGTCTTCTGTTCTTGAGGAATTTCATGGTTTCGTCTAATACACAAAGTTGGATTTCGGTTACAAACACATACAGAGGCTGTCACTAAAACTCAGTTGAAGTCATTTTGTTCAATCTGCTTTGGTAAATTTTTACATTCTGGAGGTCACGGGCTAATGATTCCATCGATCCGGCAGTCATTCACAATGGTGATAAGATGTTGAACTAATCAGCAGTACCATGAATTTAACACATCACCCACAGTTCTTGTGGGGGCTTACACTGATCGAGTGTCAGGGGTTTACCTTATCCTGGGAAAATCGTACACTATCTGGTCACCCATCCAGTGGGCCATTTAAAACGGGACTACATTTCAAAGTCCTCTGATATCGTGGCTCCTTGTTTTCTTTCTCTTGGTTAATAGTCAGTAAACGTTGGAATGGTCAGAAGGGTTCATCAAACAACCAACAGGCTCATTCAGCTAAATACTGTTTACCTACTGAGTGTGAATGGTGGGATGGGCATATGAATGGCCGAAAGTGCCACACGAGGCCCATCACTCTTCAGGGGGGGGGGAGGGGTTCATGCCAGGTAGAAAGCTTTCGGCGTTCTGAATGGAAATTAGGTGAATATCCAGAAAAGTGAGTGACACGGGCATCTGTTCTAGGTACTCAATGTGAATAAATGGTCGAGCACTTTGTGCAGCGATTCGTACAGACAGCCATGTGCGTCCAGCAAAATGATGAAAATATAGTGCCAATCTGATGGCTCCCAGGGACAAAACGGTATGGCCGTAGGTTGCCATAAAACTAGAATGACGCTTTGAACCAAACAACTGTGAGTCAGATCATTAGGTCAGGCGCAGATGACCAAAAGACCTTTTACTAATTATGGTATGCAGGCATGCAGTACGTTATTCTGTGCCGTCGAAGAGGATATCAAATTAAGTGCATATTTTGCAGAGCAAGTTGTAAGAGAATATGCATATATAGCTGCCAGGCACACAATTTACTGAGTGTCTAAGTAACACGCTACCTCAGACTCGGGCATAATTGACTACTTTCGCTTGGTGGGGACTTTGGGGTCCCACCACAATCTCATATACCAGTCGAGATGGAAATTTGTTCCTTGGGGTTCAGCAAACCGGTGAGGCTAAAACAGATTGGCCGTTCTAGGCAAAATCGCATCACAAGTCGGGCTGAAAATAAGAGAGTACTCAATTTCGAAGTGGAAGTGTGGAAAACAAACAGGATTTTTCATTCAGGTGACCAGCATTCTCAGGTTATTCTAGTTGAATCACTGGTGCCTTTCCCGAGGAATGACAGGTGAGAAAAGGTTAACCCTAGAACCTGCATACTCTGATACCCAAAAAGCTGGTCATGGCTGGTGCCGGCTTAGTGAATAAGGCCGAAGGACGAATGAATCCCAATGACAGTTCTACCCGCCTCCGAATGAAGAAGATCCCGTTAGTTTCGCCCTTCTAACCAACAATATACCCATCGTCCCACGTCATGTGCTTCAGGAGGGGTCCTCGAAAAATTTACGCCTACCGCCTTTCAGGTCGGTTTGCTGGACCCGTGATGAGGTACCTCAAATTAACTGTCTTTCCTTTGGCTTGAGAATTCCTCTCCCTTCGTATTTTTCGTAAACTGCCCTCACTCTCATCGACAACCTATTCACACCATTCAACTGTGCACTTTCAGGCCAACAAGTCAGCCCTCAAAGGGTCGCCTTGTACTTAAACAGTCGAACTGTCGAACTCGTCGATAGCGCACTACCAGTTTCCTCTTCTTGGAGCTCATCAGGCAAGTGTGTCCCTCGAGGTAGCATTGACCTTATGTTCTACCAGAACACAAAATTGCTTTCAATTGGCGAAATATGTCGGCTTGCAAATGAAGTTGGTGTTAACCAAATACTGGCTAAAGGAAATCATAATGAAGAGATTCAGCCTGGCTTCATTTTGGTCCAACGGTAAGACAATATGAAAATGACACGTTCAGTTATTACGAGACGATCCATGGTCCAAGCTTTCTATCAAGCTGAATAACAGGCGTTTTTTGCAATTTCCATCATTGTGTGTTTACTTTGAAATGTGCAAGAGAAACTCCAGCTCCATTACACTTGAATTGTCGATTATTTCACGATTATGAATTGCTAGACACAGTATTTTGAATGTGAACTCAATTGCACTTTCTGCAAACCAAAAGACCAATACTCGTGTATGGAAATCGGACCAGTGACCTCAATTACCAGATGGGAGCTGTGCCCACTGAACTACGACCGAATAAAGTTCGTCTTTTCCTTCTTCACATGCACTTGTGGTCTCATTCAACAGTACAGAAATCATCACTTCACATTGAGGTAGTTCTAGTCAGTTCTAGAGTTAAAAGCGCCCCACTTGAGTGGATCCTTCTGTGGTGTTTGGTCGACTGGTGCTGTTTCCAGGCATATGACGACTGAAAACGGTGTCTGTTTGGCCCGTCGGCATATGGTTCGACATGGTGTAGCTACGGAACTTGAACAACTGGTTTTTCAGTTTGTGATTTCACGACGAATAACTCAACATGGTTGAACCGTTTCTGCAGGCTCCAATTTAGTAGACGTTGACACCATACCAGCGCTCTATGTACAAGCATTGGTAAGCGCTTCTTCAGCTGTTTATGATCACTGGTCGCTCCTATCCGGCACGAACTATAAACGCAGGCGCTATGCAGGCAAATTTAAGAAGGCACGTAATTATGTGGATTCTGACGGTAATATGTTGTTCACATGTTGAAGCGATCAATTCACAGGTCTCGATGGACATGTAGAACTTGTTTTCGGTTCAGGAAGTGGACTACTTCAATAAACAGTTAGTCGAGTTTTTTTCATGAAGGAAACCACTCACAAGGTCTCCGAAAGCTCTTGTGAGTAATTTCCTTCATCACAGAATATCTTGAATATTGTATCATCTGAAAAACGATGCGGCCTTCTTTCAGCACCTTCACAAACGAGGGGTCAACTGAATTTCACGGTGAGTATTCAGAGAAACTCAAATCAGTATGCAAGTGAGTGTACTTGTCGAAGCTAGTAGGTTATCGTTTTACCTTTTAATTGCTTCCACCGCCACTCCGAAAAAAAAATTTTTTCCAGTACGCGGTAGTTAATTTGAATCTGTGCAAGGAACTACAATATCTGCGTAACTGCCGTTATTCTGTGTAAAATTATTTGCTACTAACTGGCTACAGGTATCGGGAAGACGTTGAAACGGACCATGCTCTAATTAGGCGGACCCAAGCTACGACCGTTTTCACCGACCTCTTCGCGGGCTAAAACAGCACCGGAAATTAACTACTGACAGTGCTGCAGTAGCTAAACGGGCTTCACGTTAGAATGTGACCAAAGCGTAGGCCATGCGACTGAAGGGCTTCCAAATACGTAGATGAAAAAATCGGTCTGCAGTTTCTCACACAAGCGACTTTTCTAACATGCCACGAAAAGCAATACTCCCTTCTTTCATTCGGAACCAGCTGAATCGAAAAACTGTACACAGACCTTGGGTGTCAGTGGGTGACGAGAAACGTTCTCGAAGAAAGTTTTCAACGAAAAACCAGGTCAACTTACAGAGGGGTATTCTCGAAGCAGAGTGACTATGGCTTTGGCGCACTCATTTGCACTGGGATGGTCGAACACAGCAATTAAAGCGGATCCATTCAACTGTGTCGTTGTACAGCTTTCCTTGCGTATTAGGAGCTGAACACTGCTACCCAGTGTTCTCGGAACAAGGGAATCGTTGGGATTCAAGGACACTGAGACTGAGGACAGTCTATTGAGTAGAGACACTGTATTCTCGTTAGACACTGAAAACGAAAGAAAATAGTTTAATTAAGCTGGAATACGTTTCAAACAAGAATCAGCAAGTATCAGCTATGGGGAATGCTCTATTAACTTCGTTTTACAAGCTCGTTATTGTGCGAATAAGCATCATTTTGGTCGTTCTTTTTCCTTGATCCAAGTATATTTTACACCAAACAGGGGTGCCACGGACTATTCAGAAAATTCGGCCACGGATAATCTTGAATTGAAGCTCACTCGTTAAAACCACCCTACTTTTTGGACCCGAAATCAGCCATCACAAAGCTAAGAAGTCACCTTGGAAAGCCTCCGCTAATTGCACTTTCGGTTCCATTCACAAGAATTCAGCTACGTAAGGATGCGTGAGCTAAGCTGAGACAAGTTCATGTCTGTCCCATGCACTAGTAGGCTTGACGACAGTCCGAGGTTCCTGATTAAGCATAAATTCGCACATGAACATCAGGTGATCAGATTGTAGCGCAGCCACCTGATAAGTCGCAATTCAGATGAAATGTTTAGTTAGTTATCATTTTTCATGTTTCAGACGGGAGCTGCCACTAGTACCAATTACAGCTGAAAAGATATTCTTTTGTATTCCAGTGTATCTTGCGATTCATGGTGGATTGGAAAACGTTGCCACCGAATTCGTTTCCAATTTCTTGGATGGCGAGAACAACGCCGTGTAACCCAGTTCACCAAATGGATCAGAAGGCGGATTTCGCCCTTTGAGACATTAGTGCTGCCCGAACGGAAAACAGGAATCCATGCCTCCTAAAGTCAAACAGTGAAAAACTGCCGACAAAGGGGACCTCGGATAGTGAGACCCTGGCTTCCAAAGTCAACGGAAATACAGATATGCCAGCAGCCTCCAAACAAGGATTACTAATTATGAGGAAAGATGAAGGAGATACAACCCGTGTGCTTGTCACCGCGGCAACTGAACCGTATTGGGAGTGCTACCTAGCATTCAGTTGGGATATGATGGCGTGTAGGCGTGGCTTCCTCAGTGCTGCGCGTGCTTTATTCTCCGGCGCATATCTAGCCCTTGCACAGTCAAATGCAGACCGCAAGTTACAGTGTGGAGAAAAGAAGTGTCGGAACGGCTGTTTATACTTCGGTGGGTCTCATCCTCATGCCTTCTGGGGTACGGCGTTTGTCCGGGTTCTCCATCCAATCCCTTACGCATGCCAACACATCCCGTGAGACTGAAGGGCATCAAGGTTACCGACGATTTTCACGCTGTTCGTGTTCGGATTTGATGATATTGCATACTGAACAGGTTTCCGTCACCTCCCACTGGCACGCTCAGTCTCTTAATTGTGATATGACTCTGGCCGTGTGGCATTTTAAATGGAACCCGGTTGCTAGACGAAATTCCACCACACCCTTGGGGAACCATCGTTACTTATCCGTTTCGGTGCGTGAAACAGTTGTTAAACCATGGTTACCATCTTCGCGCCTCAGTGAGAAGTGGGTGGGTTTCTCAGTGCATTTTCACCGTATTAGTTGATCCATTAATGGTCACTGCCGTGGCATTGTACGGTTTTTTCGTGCTCGTTTTTCCTCAGCCAAGGACGGCGTCACTGCTTTCCTACATATAAAATTTATTATTGTCTGGAGGAAATGCATTGTTCTCTTCACGCTTCTGTCGCAGAGAACAGCCCAATTTCATCCCCAGACAATAGCGTGTTATAGTGTCCCGAGTAATAAGGCTGCTGTGTGTGCATGTATCCAGCTTTGTCTTGCCCGATAAGGTAAAGTCAGCATTTTTAAAGAACACCTGATGCGATGACGGTTCATTAGCAACTTGCGGATGCAGTTCTAATCATATGTCCTAATAGAATAAGACATCCTACAGCTTTCATAAAGGAAACTACTCACAAGGTTGCTGAAAACCCTTCGACAGCCCACGACCGGTTTTGCCCTTCTTGGAGTTCATAAGGTAGGCGCAGTCCCCAAGTTTCCGTCAACCTTGTGTTCTACTTGAACCCAAATTGCACTGTTTTCGAGAAATACACTCATTTATCATAAACGAGAGATTCATGTGTCTGTTGTGGAAACCGAATTGATTTGCAACTGAGTGTATTTCTCGATCCTACAGCTGTGCTTAATCTTGATTAGGTTAACAATTAAGTGTGCTTTCGACGAAAACCACCAATTGCAAATGATTTTTATTGTCTGATATGTCTGTACAGGACACAGCTTGCGCGTAAAATAACTCTTTGCGTATACTGCATGCGTTTGAGCTACCTTCAAAAACACAGGAAGGATTGAAAGGTGCCTTAATTCTGCGGCACTGGTTATATTGTGACACGTTAAAATAACTGGACACTAAGGAAGCTGGGGAAAATAATGGGTCATAAGTGGAAAAACGGCAAAACAGCGCAAATGCACTTGCAGTGAGGTGCAAAAGTCCTCTGAAAAACAAAAAACTGTATGAGTTACCACACTTAAAATTGCGCAGTTCCATCTTTCTGTCGGTTCCCACAGGTATTCGAATCTGATTCACTCTCCTGATGTTTTTTCGACATTTTTCTCCTTTACTCTCGAATAACTCAGCCTTACTGCACAAGTGACGGAAGGATAGACACAAGCACGCTTTCGCATCCGGTTGCACCTATCACCCGTAAAGTATGCAGACGCAAAGTGCATTTGATTCGGATCCGCCTAACCCAACGAAAAGAAAAACCATTTTTCTACGGTTGAACTATCGATTTGGCTGTGGTACTTCGTCAGCTTGTGGGAATTATTCTGTTAAAGTGTGGCCATTTGGCGCCGATCCTACGCGTTGGAATGAGAATATTGGTATTTTTTTGCATTTTTTGCGCGCTCACGCAGGTGTGAAACAGGACCATACACAGTCAGATTCGCTGGACAGTCCAGCAGCTGAAGTGGCCAACAATTGATGGATCACTTGTGGGAGTGGGCCCGACAATGGGAATCGATGTTTCGGGCTGCGGGCAATAACCTGGCCATGTTTCACCGACTACAGATTGCGAAACATTAGGTGGTCGGTTAATCGGGAATGGACCGCTTCATGGTTTGATCCGTAAGCCGAATCACCTAGTGTTAGCTACTGATTACCTAAATGACTTATTGATTAGAGCACGAACATACTGATCGGAAGGTTCGTGGTTCGAACCAGACCTATGCATCTCAACTTCCGCTGTCTAGAATTAAGAAGTCCGGCGATATCTCAGCCCTCGTGCTTCCTTCCGGTGGCATTGCAGCTACGCACAGAAATAGTGTTATAGCTGTACGGTTTATTTTTTATTCAGTCGTTCGCTATCTTCAAACAGGAGTCTTATTTGTGGTATGGGTTTGATAAGCTGAAATTAACCTTAGAGCACAGGAAAACTTGTTGCAAGCCTTGTGCAACACTTGTGTGATACCCTTCCGGAGAATTCCTGTTATAAGAATCATCATCCTCATCATTGTCAGCTGTAAGAACCGCGTACTCGTCGTACAGCGGTTGTAGCTGCCGCAGTTTCGTCCACCGTTGATTGGGAGGGGGTAGGTAGCTGCGCAATGCAGGTGAGAGATGATAAATTGGTGCACAAATCTAGCACTCTCAGTGGGCTGTCAAGTGGGGGGATTGGGAATGGAGCTATGCAGTGAAGGCAATAGCTTGGATGCACGGGCGCCATTGGGGGCGCGACTGGGCCACGTCTGACAATGTCTCTAACCATTGATGTGGCCCGTCTCGGGGTCCCCATCCAGGAAGACGGCAATGACCAGCGCAGCTGAGTTTGCTGGTAATGGCTTTCACAACTCACTGCCAAGTCATCGTGTGACCGCCTCTGGCTCTCTTCCACCCTTCACGTGGTTGTGCGAAAAGAGCCCTATCGAATACCATTTGTGCAAATTCAGCATTGCTGATCGGGTGTTCCCACCAGATTCGGGCAATGTTCCGAAGACATCGATGGTCAACCACTGAAAGTCTTTATCCTTCCTCAAATGTGGCTTGACCAAAATGTCAGAAAAGTGGAGTTGGGAATTGGAGAGGAAGTGGGATAAACATGAAAAATACATGCTGTAGCGGCCGATTTTTCCAGTTAAGAACGGAAGCAAATTGTCCTCAAACTCGGACAAAACATGGAGCTTTCGCTTGGCAGATCAGCTACAAAGAATGAGTAGTGCTGACCACACAAAAAGACTGATAAGGAAACAAGAGGAAGCGAAAAAACCAAAAGTTTCAATGGCAGAGATGACAAAAAAGGTAACCAACTCTGCAGTGGTGCAAAACATCAACGAAATACCTCCTGAACGCAACGTGAAATAGCACACCGAGCATTTAATTCACAATCTGGAATGCTTCTTGCTTACCATAAAGACACCACAACCCTCGACGGCATTTAAGCAGAAGTCCACTTGACCGGTTAGAGCCGACTAGAGCCAGGACAGTAAAGCTGGAGTGTGCTGGGAAAACCGTATTCAATAGGCTGCGCACCCAACCACCATCTACTCATTTCCAAGCAGACATGTTTTCATCGGTCTGGAAGAATAATTCTGCTACTGGGCCTATGACACGCGACTTCACTCACATAGACACCATCCACAGGAATCGACCCTCAAAAAGACTACTTTTTTTTGGTCCAAATTTGGTCATTCCTCTAGGTAATACTGTAATACTGTACTTGGAAGTTCAGTGAAGCTACATCAGGTGAAGACAGACAGAAAGAACGTCGTCTCTTTCACTTTCTCAGAGTGGGCCATGAGCCTCACGAACACGTGAGCAGTGATGTCAGCTTCCAAAAGTACAGCAGCCTGAAAGCTAGTTTTCAGCAAGGTGTCATGACTTTTTAGTGATTCCTTACGACACTCTATGTCCTACTTAAGCACCAAAATGCACGCATTTGACAAAGTGGAATAAGTTGAAAATTAAGGTGGTGTTCGCGAGGAACTCGAGTGAAGTTCAGCACACTAATTATTGTTATTATTATTGTTACTATTAGTAGTGATCGTGTGTCCCATCGACAAATTGTACCTCGATATCTTGAATATCATTCCAGCTGGGACATGTGGCCATCTCTGTGCAACAGATCCATTCGGAGGTATCACAGGCGAGGGATTTGGTCAACTATCCCACTAGCACCAAAGTGGTTCACATGAGTATAGTTTATCCGGTTTTTGAAAATTCCTCGATAACCCACGATCAGTTTCGCCCTTCTTGGGGCTCATCAAGTAGGTGCAGTCTCCGAGGTTACGTCAACCTTATGTTCTATTTGAAACCAAATTTGACGGAATTGGCGAAATATACCCATTTTCTAGCAAATTTGGTTTTGCGAGAAAGTTACATGGAACCCAGTTGAATCTCTATTTTGGGATCAGGCAGAATATAAGGTTGACGGAAACCCGAGGACTGCCCCTACCTGATGGGCCCAAAAAAAATGCGGGACCGTTCATGAGCAGTCGAAGAATTTTCAGCAAGTTTATTAGTAGTGCATTACGAATATACATGTATCACCCCCATACTCCTCCTCCTCCTCCTCCTCATCATCATCATCATCATCATCATC